>NC_137138.1:35452966-35610466 GCF_949319135.1 Squalius cephalus
ATCGTTCCAGTGAACATTCTCAAACAGCATCTCAGAGTTGTGTGTGTGTGTGTGTGTGTAACGACAGATCTCGAGCTGTGGTTAGAAGAAGAGTTTCTAGTTTTCATGACATGTGGACTCAATAAATCCTGATCTTGAGCAAAATAATCAAGCTGACATTCAGGACAACCTGTGTCTTTAATTCAGAATACATGCAAATGTCATTTACGACTTTTAGTTCGTCAAGAGATTTAAAGCGTAGTTGTTGAAGAGTGTGTGTGTGTGAACGAGCTCTAGTGTGTGTGAACGAGTCTATGATTGAATCTGGAAATAAAGCAAAATAACTGAGAAAGATGAGAAATAGTCCTCAGATGCCAGTCCGTAATTTATAGCAGAACATCTCGCATTAATTCAATCTCAAACAGATTCATTAGAAGAAGTTATTACTCAACGTGGTTGAACGACCAATTTGCAACAATACGGTTTCGGGAAACAGTCGTGACTAGCTAGTGGATTTCTTCAAAGATGGATCGAGTTACAGCGCTGTACGGGACACACACTCCAGAACGAGAGATCACAAGCTCTTCTGATTTCTCTGGGTCTTCTGACCTTTAACTCATTTCTATTTGCATCTCTCTTCTACCAAGAAAGAAAAATTCATTGGCATTTAGCATGTCTATTGGACACTTGATGGGAATGTAAAGATGTAAAGATCTAATCAAACAGCAGATTTCACAGTTTAATCAGCAGAAGCTCGTGTTCCTGTGCGTCAGGTCGTGAAAATAATGACATAAACTACATCCATGTCTGTAGTCATGCAGCATGTCACGCTAGACACATATGATCGTCATTTATGGTGAATTTATTGCACAAAAAACACATCAACCCAATTCAGCAGCTCACTTATGATTATGCAAATTCACTTACTCATACATAGACTATTTGATACATCAGTTTACGAGAAGACAATCAATTAAAGACTGAATGGAGAACGTGTGCTTCAATGAGATGCTAATGAATCAAAATCATTCTCCAAAAAATATATGTTATATTTATAGATATACTATCTTGGGGATCGGCGTAGCCGGATGTAGTCATGTTGAAGTTAAGACCATATTTTTGACTTGAATAAACCAGTTCATTGACGTCATCACATGAAGCACTTTCTGAAGTCAATAAAGAGAGTTTGCAGTGATGGCAACACGATCACAAAGCTTTTCCCTGTGATAACCGCTGAGAGCAAAGCATGAAAATGAATCCTCTTGAAGTTAGAAAAGAAACTCTTCAGAAGTGTGCATTTAGTTCAGTGTCTGTATATTAGTGTCCTCTGACAGTCAGACAGTCAGTTTCCGTACATTTATAAGGTTATAAGCAATACGGCTATAATCCCTGTGGATAAATGTCACAAGCGCTGAATGTATTTAGGTCTCAACCAGTGGTTGCAATTATCCTGTCCTGTCAGCCATGGCATTTAAGATTAAAACACAGCATTTTCAACTTCAAATGTTAAAAGCATGTCATACTGTAAATACCAAATATGAATGGTCTCGTCTCAGTTAATCTACACCTGAGCAATGCACGCAGTAACACCACGGTGAACCCTTTTCTTTGGACAACTGGACAATCGAGTCGACAAATAAACGCAGAGACTCAGCCAGATTTCCCTGACCTGTCCAGATCTGTCACCTGACAAAGGGAAACAATTGCACGGCTGTCGAACAGTAAATGGATTAAGAGCAGAATCGCAGGACTTTATCACACTGAGGACAGTGTGTGCACTTCAGCGCTTCTAGAGCTCAATCAATCGCTCTCCGCCGTCGGCCTGTAGACGCCTGTGGGCTTTAGACGGACTTACTACAGCTGCGGGATTCAGAGGCGGGAAAACACTCGCTCATAATCCCAAAATATGAGCACGTGGGATGACAAGATGTCCTTGACAAAAAGTGCACGTTACCTTCAAAAGAAGTACTTACTATAGAAATAATATACTTTAAAATATTATACTTAAAGGCACACTATGTCATTTTTCGCCACTAGGGGTCGCTTATTCAAAACTAAGGCGTTTTCGGCTCGAGAGCAGTGGAGCTTTTATTATTCCACAGACGACCTCTTCCGCTCCGTCCCGTCATATATGATGGGTAACAGAGCAGCATTATTACATAACTTTCAACATACTCAAATATATCTAAACTGTGCATTCGCTACTATGCGGCTACTACACTTGTTACACAAGCTAGATTGCTATTAGGCATGGTAAAACACTGTACTCGCGGTAAATCAAGAAAACGAGATTTAAACAATAAGACTAAGGGCCCTATTTTAACGATCTGAAACGCAAGTATCAAGCGCGAAATGCAAGTAACTTTGTGGGCGGGTCTCGGCGCTGTTGCTATTATACCGGCGGGATAAATGACTCTTGCGCCCGACGCAAATCTAAAATGTGTTGGTCTGAAGTAGCTTCATTACTCATAGGTGTGGTTTGGGCGTAACGTGAAATAAACCAATCAGAGCGTCAGCTCACATTCCCTTTAAGAGCAGGCGCGCTTGTTCCATGGCGGATTGCTATTATAACGGCGGATTTGCCAGGAGCGGTTCACAGCCGAGGAGACCGACGTTCTCGTCAGGGCCGTAAAACACAGAGAAGTGACATTGAGGATGGAGAAACACACCCAGATTAGCTTCGGTTAAACAGGCGTATAATAATTTGTGTAAATGTGTAAGCTAGATTTATGCTTTTATAATAAACTGTCTATCTACACTCTCAGAAAAAAAGGTACAAAAGCTGTCACTGTGGCGGTACCTTTTCAAAAGGTACACCTTTGTACCTAAAGAGTGCATTTAAGTCCCTCAAAGGTACATATTGGTACCAAACGTGTACATATTGGTACCAAACGTGTACATATTAGTACCTAAATGGTACATATTAGAACCCTTTTGAAGGGTACTGTCCCAGTGACAGCTTTTGTACCTTTTTTTCTGAGAGTGTATCTTTCTATCTGTCTATCTATTATAATAATGTATGGTTTTCTAAAAATGAGAACTGCTACGAGTAGATGAGAGAAGTAAAGTGCATGCGCGTTGTTCACAAGCTACATTGATTATGGCCAAGCATGCGCCCTTAAAATAGCATCTGAATAACATGCGCAACGCGCCACTGACTTTAGACGAGGTTTCTCCTGGTCAGTGGCGGAATTGTTTTCTAAACCTGCAAAATAGCACCAGGGAACGTTTGTGCCGGAACATGCCTCCTCTTTTCGCTGAACCGCCCCCGGGGAGCGCAAATGTATTTTCTAGTTTACCGACGTGCGTCTGTGGAGGGAAAAGTCCGCTGTGTGTGGGTGCAAAATAGGAATGATATATGCCTCAGTGTACAAAGTCAATTGCGCTGGGTGCAAGATAGAGCCCTAACTGTGTTGAGCTATTTAAAGGGTAACTCTCCCCAAAATGCAACCTAGGCTCATTTTGTTAATCTACTCGAGGCAAACTAGTTTAAAAGCATAATTAGAATGGAAACTCCATTTTTAAGGTTGACTGTATTTTCGTTTTCGGTCAAATTGCCTTGTGAATGGGAGTGAATGGGACACTTTTATAATAGCATCAAAAATCACTATTTTTAAAACACTAAGAAGGTTCGACACAACATGAAACTTTTCTCTCAGGATCACCAGCGGCTCTACACATGAACTCCAGCACTGAGAACACTGTTTGTGTCCACAGAGTTTACTAAAGAGAAAGAACAACTCACTGTGTTTCCGTCCGCCGGCATTTTGACAGTCAAAAATAGTTGAGCCGCTGGTGATACTTCCAGCACAGTTTCATGTTGTGTCGAGCCTTCTTAGTGTTTTAAAAATAGCGATTTTTGATGCTATCATAAAAGTGCCCCATTCACTCCCATTCACAAGGCATTTAACCTAAAACGAAAATACGGTCAAACTTAAAAGTGGCGTTTCCATTCTAATTATGCTTTTAAATGAAAGTTTGTCTCGGGTAGATTAACAAAAATAACCTAGGTTGCAATTTGGCGAGAGTTACGCTTCATCAATGATTAGTTTTCTGTTGATGAATGTGTGCAAACAGTTGCTCACCTGTCTAATAAAACACATAATATATTAAAGCATCTTTGGTGGTTGGTTTCTACAAAATAAAGCCGGAAATCGAGGGTATGATGTCATTGATAGGCGACGCAATGACACAGTCCGTGTCCTGGTTAAAACTGCTTATTTCTCTGGATTTAAACATTTTTGGAAACATTTGCGACAATGTAAGTACACAAGTCAACAAAATATATAACATTGTTCTTGTGGTTTTTGGATATTTTAATCCAGCCTTTAAAAGCAAACCCTAATGGGTAGCACTTTACATTAGAGGTACATGAATAATCACATACTAATACCTGAATTAATACTTGCGCATGAACTCATGATTAGTGAAGATATGAACTAATCATAAGGCAATGAAGAGCGATCCTTAACTATGACTGGAGTCATAAGCATTCATGCATGAATAACGGAAGCCTTAAAATATGGCGATAATGAATTGTTTAAATTTATTTCAAACTCAAAATATTTCTTATGTAGCCTTGATTTTTTTAGGTAACCCCTAAATGTTAATAATGCATTTTACTATCAAACATTTACTAGATCCTCATTATCCAATGTAGAAAATACTATATCAACTAATAATTGATCTTAAAAGGTCTCAATCTGTTTTGTGTAATTCTCTTTCCCATCAAACTCAACCTACTGTGACTTATACATTATGTCAGTATTACTGTGCAATCGAACACACTGAAGCCCGTCATTACACTATCAGAGCTTTCTAACTTTAAAGTAGTGTGTGTGTAAGTGGTAAATGTACCCCAAATGTCACCGTCAAATTAAAATTCTGTCATCATTTACACTCATGCCATTCCAAACCCATAAGACTTTAATAATATCTTGATGTGTTTCAACGATTAACAATGAGAGATTTCTGTTCCTCTATTGAAAGTCAAAGATAAACAGAAGCTCAACACTTGCTTGACGAGTGAGAACGAACATCAGTGGTTTTCATGCTTGAGCTTCTGTTCACCGATCAATGTTTATATGTGAATAGAAGCCTAAATTAAATCTGTTCATCTTATAAAGAAATCATATGTCTCCAGAAGACTTGGATTAAGCCTAGTTATGAACGTTTTGAAGCATCAGAGTTTTGGGTGAATAGGCTTTCAATAGAGGGACAGAAATCTCTCAGATTTCATTAAAAATATCTTCATTTGTGTTCGGAAGATGAACGAAAGTCGCACGGGTTTGTAATGACATGAGGGTGAGTAAACAATGAGAGATGTTTGGGTGAATTAACCCTTTAAGGAAAGCAAACAGCAATATCAAAATCATTGTTTCTTTCGGGAAATATCGTACTTCATCATCATTATCAATAGCAGAACTGTTTGTCTTTTGCTATCGAGTCACTCTTACTTTCCCATTCACCCCTTAGAACCACTTTACAATATGCTAGACAAACAATATAGAGAAATGTGGAAAAGGCAAAAACATCAGGAGATGCAATTCCATGTGTTTTCTTTTACGAGTCACGGTGAGAGACACCTCAGAACAAGCAGACTCATCTCAACATACCACACAAACACATGTCCATTTATCTGAAACGCTCTTCACTTCAGTAGTGTGTCCAGATCCCATCTCTTTCCTTGGGGGATTTCCAGAGCCAGACTCGTTCAGGGGAGCACAACTAATGAACGATCTAATTAATAACAATCAGCATTCAGCGCTCAACAATGGAGTCTCGTTCATTACTGTATCTGGGTCAGACGTGTCCCTCAGGGTTGGACAAATCCTCACAGACATTTCAATACAAGCACAGTTATGAATGAATGGAAGAGATTCAAAGCTGAACTAGTATTGTGTTTTACGCGTTATTAGCCTGATGGAGCACAACATTTCAGCAAGTCAACAGCCTCAACAAACCATTTCACCATTTCACATTCCATAATGTGACGTATTTCAGACTTCGAAGCAGAATATTCTATGATGAAAAGGTAGAGTCTGACGTTTGTCCTGGTGAACTGATGTGACGTGTTAAGCGTGTTTCAAACGAGAATGAGAAGTGCACAATACTATCAGCAGTGTGTGAAATACCCGGCAATATTTCTCCTGATTGTTGCGCAATACCCATCTAAATTTTCTCAATATGAAGTAGGCCTATAATCTTACAATATTTCATGGATGCAAGCCAAGACAATCAGTCTATAGCCTACATGACAACACACACACGCACAATTTTTGATAGTCCGATATGCTCAGTGATGTAGTGGTGCCTGGAGAAGTGGGTATACTCTTAATTTATGCCCCCAATATTTTTGTAAGCGTCCCAGCCAAGGATGAACAGTGTTATAAACAGTGACATGTAAGACTAGTCTTGCATATTAGTTCACCTCAAAATGGGCCAGTATATTTGCACATTATCACTTAACTTTTGCTGCTTGACTTCACGGAGAAAGGATCATTATGAAATTAGTATTAGCCACAGAAGAGGTGCAGTTTTTGCAATTAATACTGGCCCACAGACTATATAGGAAGAGACAACTAAATAATTATGAATTTTGAGTGACTATTCCTTAGTCCATCCACACATGAAAACTGGACAACTATTGAAGGGATCACTGTCTTTACTGGATGCAGGGCCGACGCAGGGTTTTATACATACAGACGTCCCAAAAATGATCTTGCTAGGGGGGTTCTAGCAAGAACTACTCATTATCCTACAGAAAATGTAGATTTTCCTGCTCTCGACATGTGCATTTTAAGGTGTTTTGAAGGCCAAACAAAGGGACAACAGTAGCTTTAAAAGCATGTCAGTGGGCAGTAGCATTAAGTATTTGATCAGATAACAGATTCTTAAACATGATGTCGCAAATTAATGATCCACACTACAAAATGGAAATGCAGAATGTTTATGCTTATTGTTGACAATACACAATCACATATTCGAAACGGGAATGGCCTTAAATAAGAAATGATTCAAGGATTATTTTGCATAGATGTTACATTTCAATCAAACGCCAATGCAATATCATATCCTATAGTATTCGTAAAGCAACACTGACATACTGTAGGAGGTTGCATTGGCTAAAGTTGTTTGGATGCACGTTGTTTTATAACAAGGAGAGGCAAAGCTGTGCATTACAATGCAGACATTCGAGCCATTACACCCCCAAATTTATTTTGAAGTCATTACATTTAGCATCCACAAAGACTTGTAAAAGATGGTACAGTCATGAATGAGAGAGACTGCAATGCGCAACAGTCGAGCTCCAGAAGTAAGAACAACCCAGTGTTTGGGTAGTTTTCTTGTGTTACCCAGATCCTGGGTCAGACGTAACAGCCCAGTGTTTGAGAAGTTTTTGTGTTACCCAGATCCTGGGTCAGACGTAACAACCCAGTGTTTGGGTAGTTTTTGTGTAACCCAGATCTTGGGTCAGATGTAACAGCCCAGTGTTTGGGTAGTTTTCTTGTGTTACCCAGATCCTGGGTCAGACGTAACAACTCAGTGTTTGTGTAGTTGTTGTGTAACCCAGATCTTGGGTCAGATGTAACAGCCCAGTGTTTGGGTAGTTTTCTTGTGTTACCCAGATCCTGGGTCAGACGTAACAACCCAGTGTTTGGGTAGTTTTTGTGTTACCCAGATCTTGGGTCAGATGTAAAAACCCAGTGTTTGGGTAGTTGTTGTGTTACCCAGATCTTGGGTCAGACGTAACAACCCAGTGCTTGGGTAGTTTTTGTGTTACCCAGATCCTGGGTCAGACTTAACAACCCAGTGTTCGTGTAGTTTTTGTGTTACCCAGATCCTGGGTCAGACTTAACAACCCAGTGTTTGGGTAGTTTTTGTGTTACCCAGATCCTGGGTCAGACGTAACAACCCAGTGCTTGGGTAGTTTTTGTGTTACCCAGATCTTGGGTCAGATGTAACAACCCAGTGTTTGGGTAGTTTTTGTGTTACCCAGATCCTGGGTCAGACTTAACAACCCAGTGTTTGGGTAGTTTTTGTGTTACCCAGATCCTGGGTCAGACGTAACAACCCAGTGTTTGGGTAGTTGTTGTGTTACCCAGATCTTGGGTCAGACGTAACAACCCAGTGCTTGGGTAGTTTTTGTGTTACCCAGATCCTGGGTCAGACTTAACAACCCAGTGTTCGTGTAGTTTTTGTGTTACCCAGATCCTGGGTCAGACTTAACAACCCAGTGTTTGGGTAGTTTTTGTGTTACCCAGATCCTGGGTCAGACGTAACAACCCAGTGCTTGGGTAGTTTTTGTGTTACCCAGATCTTGGGTCAGATGTAACAACCCAGTGTTTGGGTAGTTTTTGTGTTACCCAGATCCTGGGTCAGACTTAACAACC
This sequence comes from Squalius cephalus, assembly GCF_949319135.1. NCBI lineage: Eukaryota > Metazoa > Chordata > Actinopteri > Cypriniformes > Leuciscidae > Squalius > Squalius cephalus. The sequence continues at coordinate 35,461,339 of NC_137138.1, forward strand.
CAGTGTTTGTGTAGTTTTTGTGTTACCCAGATCCTGGGTTAGACGTAACAACCCAGTGTTTGGGTAGTTTTTGTGTTACCCAGATCTTGGGTCAGATGTAAAAACCCAGTGTTTGGGTAGTTTTTGTGTTACCCAGATCCTGGGTTAGACGTAACAGCCCAGTGTTTGGGTAGTTTTTGTGTTACCCAGATCTTGGGTCAGACGTAACAACCCAGTGTTTGGGTAGTTTTTGTGTTACCCAGATCTTGGGTCAGATGTAAAAACCCAGTGTTTGGGTAGTTTTTGTGTTACCCAGATCTTGGGTCAGACGTAACTACCCAGATCCTGGGTCAGACGTAACAACCCAGTGTTTGTGTAGTTTTTGTGTAACCCAGATCCTGGGTCAGACGTAACAACCCTGTGTTTGGGTAGTTTTTGTGTTACCCAGATCATGGGACAGACGTAACAACCCAGTGTTTGGGTAGTTTTTGTGTAACCCAGATCCTGGGTCAGACGTAACAACCCTGTGTTTGGGTAGTTTTTGTGTTACCCAGATCCTGGGTCAGACGTAACAACCCAGTGTTTGGGTAGTTTTTGTGTTACCCAGATCCTGGGTCAGACGTAACAACCCTGTGTTTGGGTAGTTTTTGTGTTACCCAGATCATGGGACAGACGTAACAACCCAGGGGTTGAGTTATTTATCGCGGGCTTTTGGCGCCCTCTTCAGGAGAGAGCAGTGCATCTCCGTCAAACTGGTGCATGTCTTCAGTAAAATACAGGTTTCTGTACATTTTAGTTTATCTATGAATTCGTTATTGTTCTGTATATCGTTTAATTTTATGCAAAGCAACACACAGGGGCGTGATGTGAGTCTCCTAAACGAGTGTCGCGTCAGTCTTTTCACATGATGGAAACGCCTGATGCCTTGCATAATATTTTATGATTTTATTCAAAAACTATAAATACATATGATGCTAAAATCTGTTCTCAGAACTGTTCACTGATTGTGTATGGACAGGTTATGGTCACAGTATATTTCGGCTCCGAGTGAAACACGAGATCCAGAGATGTTACGGTGGAAACGGGACAACAGAGACTGGTCCATTACACTTTAATTACTTATAAATGTTTAATTTTTACTTCTAATATTTGTTAAACGAGCTTAAATGTTGGCAATATGTATTTAAAATTATATAAAATATACTATACTGTAAAATATGATAGAAAATAAAGGAATTAGGCTATCATGCAAGCCAGTGGTTGTATGGAGTATTTTAAAAATGTTTAGAGGATTTAAGTTAATCCGTAGACATTAATTCATGTATGAAGTAAAGAAAATAAAGAAAGAACCTAGTATTAGCCTGTAGTAAAAATGAATCAACTATGCTGGGTTAAATGAACCCAACATGTGTTCTGTCCTATATTTACCCAGCCCTTGTCCTAATTGTTTTTATCCCAGTGTTTTTTAGAGTGAGTTTGTTGTCAGATGTAATTATTGATCTAGTTTATTGATATTTTCACCTCAGTCTAGTTTTGTTATTATTTTTGCTCTTTTGTTTTGATGCCATTGTTGACATAATTATGGAACTACATGCATATATTGTTTTGTTTTGTCATGTGATGTAGTTCTCTGTTGTATATAAGGGTGAATAAATGATGTCAAATTCTTCATGTTGGGGTATTTCCCTTGGCAAAGAGCTCAAGCGCTGTCCTCCTCAGGGAACCATTAAAGCATATTTCACAGTTCGCGCATCTTCAAGTCATTTCATCCTAACGGCTCCATTTCCCTCTGTCAGGTGAACATTATAACGCTGAAACCCTCCTTTATCTGCGCCTCGTCTGATCGGATGACGTTTCCAAGCTGAGCTCTAGAGCCATTAACTCTTTCCCCACCAACCTTCCAGCAATCCGTGTTTGTTTTCACTGAGTACAGAATACAAGAGTCCAGACTCTCCGGATCAAAACACAGGCGGAGAAGAAACAAGGGGTGTAACAATACCCTCATGTCACGATTCGATACATGTCACGATACTGAACTCACGATACGATATTATTGCGATACTCCAAGACATATGATAAAAGGTTAACAACAAATTAACTGTTGATTAAAATGCTAAATTTGGTTAAACATTGTGTGTGTAAATGAATAGTCTTGGACTTGGTGCTGAAACCCAAAGCACAGGACAATAGAGACGCCAGAATAACAATATTCATGATTCTGAAGCTGAAAATACTGAATTATTGTAGATGAATATTCTCTGTCACTGACTAGATATATTTCAAATAATGTAGGACACTTTTTACTGGTAACATCAGACATTTGGCATTATCAGGACCACTAATATTCCCCCATTGCATTATTATACATTATATTCAACATTATATATAGCAGTTTAATGTAGTACTGACACTAAAACTCTGAAAACGTGAATATTTTCTCACACAGGTATTGATATTTTTTGGGTGAACTATTCACAATATTTATTGTCACTATTCACGATACATAATGTTGTATTTCTGTATTGCGATATATTGCTCAGTTAAGCTCACCGGATCATCAAACATTCAACAGCATAGAAATCAAAACTGCCCAACGTTACCGACTAAGAGGTCACGAATGTGAAGCTTTAAGGGTGTTGATGGACTCCATCTGTGTTTTTATCATCGTTCTGAATCCCGTGGATGAAGTCTTTGACCACAGAAAAATGGTTCTTGCATGTTCAGATATATTTACTGTACATAGCAAAATATTTTGTGGGCCAAGAAAGTTTTGTGAAAACGGCTGGAAACTTAAAAAAAAAAAAAAAACGCTGGTGGGGAAAGAGTTAAAACATCTACTGGATCTCAGGATCACTGGATCCTGTTGAGCAATGAACTCAGGACAAGGTCTGCATTCACGCACTGCGCAAATGTTATGCCAATGCCTCCATTTTTCGTCTGTTTTTAGCTCCTTCCCTTCCTTCAATTAATATGGCGCCACAAGCGCGCTCCATTACCCAGAGAGACAGAGGGGGAAATGTGCTTTGACTGATAATACGAACACATGTTTCCCCTGGAGCAGCTTCATCTCCCACAATCCTCATCATCAGTCGGCTGGCTAATCTCAGCACAATGAGGGAAGTTGAGCTCCATTGACTGAACTCTTAATTAAAACCCAGACAAAAGTATCTCATTCTCAACACTTCCATTAGGCTGGAATGAAAGGATCTGAGCGAACACACGCACATGCACACGCGCATGCACACGCGCGCGCACACACACACACACACACACACACACACACACACACACACACACACACACACACACACACACACATGTCTGGTGCACTATCTTTGTGAGGACTCTCCATAGACGTAATGGTTTTTATACTGTACAAACTGTACATTCTATCCCCTTACACTGCCCCTATCCCTAAACCTACCCATCACAGGAGACATTCTGCATTTTTACATTTTCAAAAAAACTAATTCTGTATGATTTATAAGATTTTGTACCCATGGGGACCTCAGTTTAGGTCCCCACGGTGACACGAGTCCCCATGAGTCTGTGTGCATTCAGGTTTAAGTCCCCACCGGTGTAGAAAAACATGTCCACACACACACACACACACACACACACACACACACACACACACACACACACACACACACACACACACACACACACACACACACACACACACACACACACACACACATAGAAAGCAACATTACATATAGCTGCTAAAGGACTTCACTATACTGCCATTGTTGAGATATAATAACCAGACAAGATAGCCGAGGAAGTCAAGCTCTACTGATTCGTTTGGAAGCATTCGTCTGTGCAGAAACTGTTCCTGCACATTTCTGTCGTGTCAGTTTGCGCAGGATAAGTGATGTCAGTGTATCTATATGCAAAATGATGGCATCCCTATATGCAAAGTGCACACAGTGTGTTGGGAGTGGGGTAAGATGAGCCAGGGGGTAAGTTGACCCACCCCCTTTATCTTGGCAACTCTACACTTTTATTGTCACGTGACCATATATTCTGGACCCAGCCATCATTTCTGCCAGACTGTGAAAAACAGAAACACATGAGAGGCACACATTTACTTTAAAAACTTTTACAAATGCTTTTGGCTTGTTAAAGTACATGTTTAGCATAACAGATGTAATGGCTGTTACATCAAAGCAAATCTGTCCAGGTCTAAAAATATTTATGATCTATATTTGGTGATTTAGCAATGTAAAAAAAAACAACATGCAAATCCTTTAGCTAAATATTAGCCTGAATTGGTAAGCTAGCTAGCTTTGTACAAAATGGCAGCTATGGGGCAAAGTGAGCCAAATGCTGTGGGGTAAATTGAGCCAGTGTTTTGACTTACCTCACCATAAGGCACTGTACTTAAAATCTCTGAAGTATAAACTGGTATAATTCAATGTGATATTATACAACTGGTTTAGTTTATATTTTTTGTTGTTGTTTTAGTTTAAGTTTATTTGATAGGACCAATGCACAAGTGCACCAAATCCTCCTTACCTCTAAAAAGCACCATGAGATGCTTAGTCATATATTAAATATAGAATTGAAATGAGGTGCATTTTCTTTAACATTTCACATGGTTTTGATTCAGATTCAGTTAGATGGTCAATTTACACCCAGATGGTGCAACTTACCCTCTGACTCAGCTCAACTTACCCCTAACCTGGGGTAAATTGAGCCACGGGAAAACTTTTTTTTACAAGAAGCCCTATTTTTAGAACCCTTTCTCATAGATATATTCTGATCATTCCCTGTACTTCTGCTTGATTCTCTCTTGTCTCGAGGACCACATGAGTAAAAGATGGCTCAACTTACCCCACTCTCCCCCTACATTAACACAGATATGTCTATTATGACTCTGAGGACTGTAGGAACACACACACACACACACACACACACACACTCGTAGCATAGACCCTCTTAAAGTGAGTTGTCACAGCGAAGGCACAAATGAAGTGTAGGAACAGAAATACAGATGTCAAACTCAGTCTGTTCTGACTTTCACAGGCTTCCCACGGCCCTGCGTTTCTCGACAGGCTGTCAGTTGCTTCACCACAGTCGGTCTCGCGGGATTGCAGTTTTCAGTCAATTATTCCGAAGGGAACTCGCTACATGAAAACACACATCCAATTAGCACACTGAACAGAAAACTCATTTTACAGGTATTTGGAGCGATGAAACTCCATGTTTCGATAGCAAACACATGCAATACCTGACACAACAACACACTGACACAGCGACTATATAACATTTCCCAAGCCACTTCAGATAGTAATCCTGCCCGAAATATAGCCAGCTCCTGAACACTCCTTGTTATGTCTGAACCTGTAACTTTTCAATTTTTTTCCATCATGCCTCATTGAGACATTTCATGCGTTAGAACTAAACATAGAAATGGCCCATTGTGGTGATCCGGGAACATGTCCTACTTGGGTAGATCACATCAGCGAGGACATAATACATAAGCCCACATCAAACTCGAGAGTGCTTTGGACATCTCTAAACGGAGCAGAGCTGCCAAAATATAATTGCCAGTCTCCTGTGCAATATTACTCATGAACAGATCCGTCACATGCGCAATTCCTCTTCAAGTTCTGCTCAGAGATGGCCTTATCATGTGAAATCGAGGCAAGCTGAAATGTACGGAGGCCCGCACAGGACATGTGGACAAATGCATATATATCACAGTCACGAATTAAGAATTTGTTTAATTGTTTTAGTAAATTTTAACAATATATCATGTCACAATATATCGCAATACAAAAATGCAACAATATGTATTGTGGATAGTTCACACAAAAAAAAAACAAATTCAAGTTTTCAGAGTTTTAGTGTCAGTTCTACATTAAACTGCTATATATAATGTTGAATATAATGTATAATAATGCAATGGAGGAATATTAGTGTGTCGTGATAATGCCAGATGTCTGATGTTACCAGTAAAAAGTGTCCTACATTATTTTAAATATATCTAGTCAGTGACAGAGAATATTCATCTACAATAATTCAGTATTTTCAGCTTCAGAATCATGAATATTGTTATTCTGGTGTCTCTATTGTCCTGTGCTTTGGGTTTCAGCACCAAGTCCAAGACTATTCATTTACACTCACAATGAAACATCAAATTAACCATTTTAATCAACAGTATATTTGTTATTAACCTTTTATCATATGTCTTGGAGTATCGCAATAATATCGTATCGTGAGTTCAGTATCGTTTTTGAATTTGTTCCCTCATTTAAAAAAAATCGTGGCCACGATTGTTTAATTCGTCCCCTCGTTTTAGCCAAATCATGAAATAGGATGAACTAGGATCATGAAATGTTCAAATGAATCCTTCAGTAACGCTGGAGCTTAATGAAAAAGGTCGCACAAACAGAAAACAGCTGATTTACATTGGAATAATATTTAATAATTTTACTGTTTTTGTTGTTGTATTTTTAATCAAGTAAATGCAGCCTTGATGAACAGAAGAGACTTCTTTTAAAAACATTAAAGATCTTACCGATCCCAAACGTTTGATTAGTTGTGTAAATAGTCAAATATTATTGCACATAACATGTCTAAAGAATACTGTTATTTAAAAAACACTGAAACAGTATTGCACATGCCCGTATCTATATTACTGCACACAGAGTAGAAGAGCAGTCATGAGTCAGTGGAACAGAGAGCTTCACACCTCTTCAACGGTGTGTGTGTGACGGTTCTCTTGAACGGTGTGTGTGTGTGACGGTTCTCTTGAACGGTGTGTGTGTGTGACGGTTCTCTTGAACGGTGTGTGGGTGTGTGTGACGGTTCTCTTCAACGGTGTGTGTGTGTGACGGTTCTCTTCAACGGTGTGTGTGTGACGGTTCTCTTGAACGGTGTGTGTGTGTGACGGTTCTCTTGAACGGTGTGTGTGTGTGACGGTTCTCTTGAACGGTGTGTGGGTGTGTGTGACGGTTCTCTTCAACGGTGTGTGTGTGTGACGGTTCTCTTCAACGGTGTGTGTGTGACGGTTCTCTTGAACGGTGTGTGTGTGACGGTTCTCTTGAACGGTGTGTGTGACGGTTCTCTTGAACGGTGTGTGTGTGACGGTTCTCTTGAACGGTGTGTGTATGAAGGTTCTCTTGAACGGTGTGTGTGTGACGGTTCTCTTGAACGGTGTGTGTGTGACGGTTCTCTTGAACGGTGTGTGTGTGACGGTTCTCCTGAACTGTGTGTGTGTGTGAGACGGTTCTCTTGAATGGTGTGTGTGTGACGGTTCTCCTGAACGGTGTGTGTGTGACGGTTCTCTTGAACGGTGTGTGTGTGACGGTTCTCTTGAACGGTGTGTGTGTGACTGTTCTCTTGAACGGTGTGTGTGTGACGGTTCTCTTGAATGGTGTGTGTGTGAGACGGTTCTCTTGAATGGTGTGTGTGTGACGGTTCTCCTGAACGGTGTGTGTGTGACGGTTCTCTTGAACGGTGTGTGTGTGACGGTTCTCTTGAACGGTGTGTGTGTGACGGTTCTCTTGAACGGTGTGTGTGTGACGGTTCTCTTGAACGGTGTGTGTGTGAGACGGTTCTCTTGAATGGTGTGTGTGTGACGGTTCTCCTGAACGGTGTGTGTGTGTGACGGTTCTCTTGAACGGTGTGTGTGTGACGGTTCTCTTGAACGGTGTGTGTGTGTGACGGTTCTCTTGAATGGTGTGTGTGTGTGTGTGTGTGTGAGACGGTTCTCCTGAACGGTGTGTGTGTGACGGTTCTCTTGAACGGTGTGTGTATGACGCGCCTCTTGAACGGTGTGTGTGTGATGGTTCTCTTGAACGGTGTGTGTTGTGACGGTTCTCTTGAATGGTGTGTGTGTGACGGTTCTCCTGAACGGTGTGTGTGTGACGGTTCTCCTGAACGGTGTGTGTGTGACGGTTCTCTTGAACGGTGTGTGTATGACGCGCCTCTTGAACGGTGTGTGTGTGATGGTTCTCTTGAACGGTGTGTGTTGTGACGGTTCTCTTGAACGGTGTGTGTGTGTGTGTGTGTGAGACGGTTCTCTTGAACGGTGTGTGTGTGACGGTTCTCTTGAACGGTGTGTGTATGACGCGCCTCTTGAACGGTGTGTGTGTGATGGTTCTCTTGAACGGTGTGTGTTGTGACGGTTCTCTTGAATGGTGTGTGTGTGACGGTTCTCCTGAACGGTGTGTGTGTGACGGTTCTCTTGAACGGTGTGTGTGTGACGGTTCTCTTGAACGGTGTGTGTGTGTGACGGTTCTCCTGAACGGTGTGTGTATGACGGTTCTCTTGAACGGTGTGTGTATGACGCGCCTCTTGAATGGTGTGTGTTATGACGGTTCTCCTGAACGGTGTGTGTGTGTGACGGTTCTCTTGAACGGTGTGTGTATGACGCGCCTCTTGAACGGTGTGTGTGTGATGGTTCTCTTGAACGGTGTGTGTTGTGACGGTTCTCTTGAACGGTGTGTGTGTGTGTGTGTGTGTGAGACGGTTCTCTTGAACGGTGTGTGTGATGGTTCTCTTGAACGGTGTGTGTGTGACGGTTCTCTTGAACGGTGTGTGTATGAAGGTTCTCTTGAACGGTGTGTGTGTGTGACGGTTCTCTTGAACGGTGTGTGTGTGACGGTTCTCTTGAACGGTGTGTGTGTGACGGTTCTCCTGAACTGTGTGTGTGTGTGAGACGGTTCTCTTGAATGGTGTGTGTGTGACGGTTCTCCTGAACGGTGTGTGTGTGACGGTTCTCTTGAACGGTGTGTGTGTGACGGTTCTCTTGAACGGTGTGTGTGTGACGGTTCTCTTGAACGGTGTGTGTGTGAGACGGTTCTCTTGAATGGTGTGTGTGTGACGGTTCTCCTGAACGGTGTGTGTGTGACGGTTCTCTTGAACGGTGTGTGTGTGACGGTTCTCTTGAACGGTGTGTGTGTGACGGTTCTCTTGAACGGTGTGTGTGTGAGACGGTTCTCTTGAACGGTGTGTGTGTGACGGTTCTCCTGAACGGTGTGTGTGTGACGGTTCTCTTGAATGGTGTGTGTGTGACGGTTCTCTTGAACGGTGTGTGTGTGACGGTTCTCCTGAACGGTGTGTGTGTGTGACGGTTCTCTTGAACGGTGTGTGTGAGACGGTTCTCTTGAACGGTGTGTGTGTGTGACGGTTCTCTTGAACGGTGTGTGTGTGACGGTTCTCTTGAACGGTGTGTGTGTGACGGTTCTCCTGAACGGTGTGTGTGTGACGGTTCTCTTGAACGGTGTGTGTGTGACGGTTCTCTTGAACGGTGTGTGTGTGAGACGGTTCTCTTGAACGGTGTGTGTGTGACGGTTCTCCTGAACGGTGTGTGTGTGTGACGGTTCTCTTGAACGGTGTGTGTGAGACGGTTCTCTTGAACGGTGTGTGTGTGACGGTTCTCTTGAACGGTGTGCGTCTGACGGTTCTCTTGAACGGTGTGTGTGTGACGGTTCTCCTGAACGGTGTGTGTATGACGGTTCTCTTGAACGGTGTGTGTATGACGGTTCTCCTGAACGGTGTGTGTGTGTGTGTGTGTGACGGTTCTCTTTAACAGTATGTGTGTGTGTGTGTGTGTGTGTGTGTGTGTGTGTGTGTGTGTGTGACGGTTCTCTTTAACGGTGTGTGTGTGTGTGTGTGTGTGTGTGTGTGTGTGTGTGTGTGTGTGTGACGGTTCTCTTTAACGGTGTGTGTGTGTGTGTGTGTGTGTGACAGTTCGCCCTGCGCGGGGAAGGACACTGAGAGGCTTGTAGAACAGTATGGATTAGGGTGTGTGATCTAGTTTCTTCATCAGGGTCTACGGATACCTGTCATCTCTGCCCTCTCATGTCTAACATCATGATGATTTCCTTCTGTTCCCGCAGCTGTGGCTTTCAGACGCTGTCACCTTACATGAGCGCCAGCGTGAGCGCGGCCTGATCCTAGCGGCCCGTCACCGCATGATTTAATAAGCCAATGACACTTTCACTTTGCTGCTGTTCTTCCTAAAACAGATCTCCTCCTCACAATGAGTTTAGCAGTTTGCCAGGCTGATAGCAGGGGTTGTGCCAACCTCAAACAACACACACACACACACACCCGTGAATAATGCATATCTCAATAAGTAATGTACTTGCGACCCGAGGGAATACGACCAGATGCCGGAGCACCTGCTGATGCATCTAGTTGTCACGCTTGTTTGCTTTCATTTACGAGTGCAAGTAAACAGCTTTAAGATTCATATTTGACGTGATGATCCACCTTAATTCCAGACTTGCTTAGTAATTCAAGCTGTTTTGTTCTGCTGGTAAACTAGTGCATATGAATGCAGATGCTGTACTTTTAATCTCTGGCAGCAGAAACTTCATTTTGTGATCAAAATTGTCTATTAATACAAGAATCTGGCAGCATGGACATCACTGCACACTTTATAATGTTCGGATTGTGCAGATATGACTTTGCCTGTGTTGTTGCCTATAGTTTTTAAGGCGGCATGTCAAGTTGAACCATTTAAAACATCTTGAGATACTGAGTGAGTAAGTGAGGTCTGGTGAGGTGTGTTGCTGTGGAAGTAAAGTAATGATAATAAAATATAGATAACAGGAAAATAATGCAACAAAGTTTGTTTCTAGAAGAAAATAGCGTCAGCTTAAGTTCAGTGATGGTTCATTTCTGTTGTAAAAAATTTACTTATTTAGTTAATTTATTTCTATCTGGAGAAAACCGTGATCAGTTCAGTTCTCAGATCAGTGATATATGTGGAGTGCAAAGACACGTTCTGTGATCCGGCCCAAACGCTCTGCTAAATCTGTCGACGGTCGGTTTCGAACACGGTGGGAAACGCAACAAACCTTTTCCATCCCCTGAACCGGTACTAAATCCCAGCAACAGCACGGAGAGAAGGAGAACGCGGTCCCATGTTAATCTGTGTAGCATAGTTACAATGTTTAACATTTTGCACTTTTTACTCAAATTTCTACCTCTAAATCATGACGTAAAACCAACGCATAGTTAATATTAAAGGTTAATATTAATATTAAATATTAAAGGTTAACATAAAAAATGCACCCTAGAATTTGAAATTGAATTTATCTTGGCATAGTTAAATAACAAGAGTTCAGTACATGGACATGACATACAGTGAGTCTCAAACACCATTGTTTTCTCCTTCTTATTTAAATCTCGTTTTTGAAAAACACCTCTGCAAAACAGCGTAACATAACGCTCCACATAACACCGACTGTGACGCAACAGTCGGGATCATTAATATGTACGCCTCCAAAAATGTGCATATGCCAGCCCATGTTCAAGGCCAGGCGGAACTGCGCAGCCGAATCATCGTCCGAATCATTTTTCCTCGAGAGACATCACGGTTTGCAAACGAGCGAAGCATGGCAGTTGCTCAGTGTTTGGATGTACAAATGAACACAAAGGTATTTTTTTAGTTCCTTCATCCGAGCCTCTGAAGAACCAGTGGGTTATGTGGATGTCTGATGTGTAATTGTTCAAGTTCAGACAGATCATCTTTCTCTCCAAGTCGTTCAATACTGTTTATGCATCAGTAAATCAAGCCAGTGACTACACGATCAACTTCACGTCGTTTCTCTTAGTAGGATGAAAATAATCTTACTTAAACTGTGATTAATATACAGATAGCAATCAAAGAACAATCCCTTTCCAGTCGCCCAAGCTGTCAATCACACAGCGCGAGTTTATCTGGACACTTGCCAAAACTTGTTATGAAATCAATGACGCTGTTACACTGCACAACGAAGCTCTTACTGTATGTACATCATGTTTGCATTGGTGAAATCATTAGTGAGAGTGCAGAAACTGCGTTGCAATGATACGATCTTCATTCACGTGATCAACAGGCTTACACTGAAGTCTCACAGCAGCCAATCACAGCAGTGGGCGTTTACACTGAAGTCTCACAGCCAATCACAGCAGTGGGCGTTTACACTGAAGTCTCACAGCCAATCACAGCAGTGGGCGTTTACACTGAAGTCTCACAGCAGCCAATCACAGCAGTGGGCGTTTACACTGAAGTCTCACAGCAGCCAATCACAGCAGTGGGCGTTTACACTGAAGTCTCACAGCCAATCACAGCAGTGGGCGTTTACACTGAAGTCTCACAGCCAATCACAGCAGTGGGCGTTTACACTGAAGTCTCACAGCAGCTAATCACAGCAGTGGGCGTTTACACTGAAGTCTCACAGCCAATCACAGCAGTGGGCGTTTACACTGAAGTCTCACAACAGCCAATCACAGCAGTGGGCGTTTACACTGAAGTCTCACAGCAGCCAATCACAGCAGTGGGCGTTTACACTGAAGTCTCACAGCCAATCACAGCAGTGGGCGTTTACACTGAAGTCTCACAGCCAATCACAGCAGTGGGCGTTTACACTGAAGTCTCACAGCAGCTAATCACAGCAGTGGGCGTTTACACTGAAGTCTCACAGCAGCCAATCACAGCAGTGGGCGTTTACACTGAAGTCTCACAGCCAATCACAGCAGTGGGCGTTTACACTGAAGTCTCACAGCCAATCACAGCAGTGGGCGTTTACACTGAAGTCTCACAGCAGCTAATCACAGCAGTGGGCGTTTACACTGAAGTCTCACAGCCAATCACAGCAGTGGGCGTTTACACTGAAGTCTCACAACAGCCAATCACAGCAGTGGGCGTTTACACTGAAGTCTCACAGCAGCCAATCACAGCAGTGGGCGTTTACACTGAAGTCTCACAGCAGCCAATCACAGCAGAGGGCGTTTACACTGAAGTCTCACAGCAGCCAATCACAGCAGAGGGCGTTTACACTGAAGTCTCACAGCAGCCAATCACAGCAGTGGGCGTTTACACTGAAGTCTCACAGCCAATCACAGCAGTGGGCGTTTACACTGAAGTCTCACAGCCAATCACAGCAGTGGGCGTTTACACTGAAGTCTCACAGCCAATCACAGCAGTGGGCGTTTACACTGAAGTCTCACAGCAGCCAATCACAGCAGTGGGCGTTTACACTGAAGTCTCACAGCAGCCAATCACAGCAGTGGGCGTTTACACTGAAGTCTCACAGCAGCCAATCACAGCAGTGGGCGTTTACACTGAAGTCTCACACAGACACACCCCTTAAAACAGAGCGTTCAGATCAGAGGCTAAAATCAGGCTAGGAAAAATGCCTTTTATTTCTAAATTATAACAAATTTTGATCTAAAAAACATACTAACATTATAAGGGCACCCCAGGAAACATTCTAAAATAATAAAATAATCCATGCAATGGCACCTTTAACATAGTTAATAAACTTCCTTGGTCCTGTATCATCTGTCTGAAACCCAACAGCACCTTCTGTTTTTGCAACAGCGTCCGAAAGCCAAATGACACATTAGCTGCTTTGACAGCCCAGGCTCGAGGAACAAAGGGCTTTTGGCAGGAGTCCCCTTCAGATAATGCAGGAGAGAAGGCCACGGGCCGGGTGAAGTCCTTCATGAAGACCTGCACCTCCCAGACCCCGGAGGAACATGCTGTTCTCGGACTCACAGCGAACTATGATGGACTCTTGAGAGATTCCTGGAGCGCCATACGGGAGTTGAACACTGCCACACACACACACACACACACACACACACACACACACACACACACACACACACACATACACATAAACTGAGAAATGCACCAATCTGATGGCGCATATTATATCTCAACCTATAGAAGGTTAAAGGATATAATGGGATATAATGGGATATAAATGGTATAATGCCCTTTTCACAAGATGTAAAATAAGTCTCTGATGTCCCCAGAGTGTGTGTGTGAAGTTTTAGCTCAAAATACCCCACAGATATTTTTATATAGCATGTTAAAATTGTCACTATTTGAGGGTGAGCAAAAATGCACCGTGTTTGTGTCTGTTCCTTTAAATGCAAATGAGCAGCTGCTCCCGGCGCAGAGGGCGGAGCTTCAAGAGCTCATGTCCTTTCACCTCACACACACATGCACTGAAAATTTCCAAAACTAAACTATGATGGACTCTTGAGAGATTCCTGGAGCGCCATACGGGAGTTGAACACTGCCACACACACACACACACACACACACACACACACACACACACACACACACACACACACACACACACGCACGCACACACACACACGCTCATAAACTGAGAAATGCACCAATTTGATGGCTCATGTTATATCTCAATTGTAGCATTGAGTCGGTATGTAGTGTAATGCATTATCACTGTAAATGTATTAAAAGCAGTGCTGGGCAATTATTCTGTATATATAAATACACACACATGCATGTATATATTCAAGAAAAAATTGTTATTTATATATACAATATTTATATTCATATATAACTTTTGTATAAATATATGTGCAGTATATACATGCAAATATTTCTTAAAAATATACATGCATATGTGTGTATTTATATACAAAATAATTATACACAGTACACACACATATATTATGCAAACTTTTATTTTGGATGCGATTAATCGCAATTAATCGTTGCCCAGCACTAATTAAAAGTTATATGTTTTCACTAGATCCATCTCTCCATCCTCTTAACTGCGTATCCCAGAGGATCGTGGGGATGCAGGAGCCTTTCCCAGTGTTCATTAGATCATACAACAACATTTAAGGTGTATTACAAAGTATTCTAGTTTTGCAAAGTTTTAGATAAAGCATCAGAATATTGAGAAAATGGCGAGTACACGATGCTGTTTTGGTGAACTAATACTTTAAGCACTGAATCTAGCAGAAACGGCAGCATTAAAAGTAGATTTTGAAATGCTCACGGCAGACGTCACAGGTTTGGCTCGCCGTCAGATGCTGTCAGCTCACCGAGATCGACTCTAATCTGACTTCTTTTGACACTCGTTTGCATGAATTTTGATTTGATGCTCTCGTCACTTCATGCCAGTGGACACGCATTATTAGAGTTTACACAGCTTCATATACACAAACACACTTAATTCATATTGTATCAAAAAAAAGAAAAATATTTAAGGGGAAACCCATTTTTAAAAGCCGAATACTGTTTGAATGTCTAAATGTCTCAAATAATATGTATGCATATACACTGCCAGTCATAAGTTTGGGATCGGTAAGATTTTTTATGTTTTAAAAGAAGTCTCTTCTGCTCACCAAGGCTGCATTTATTTGATAAGTGATATTTTTAAATATTATTACAATTTAAAATAACTGTTTTCTATTCGAATATATTGTAAAATGTAATTTATTCCTGTGATCAAAGCTGAATGTTCAGCATCATTACTCCAGTCTTCAGTGTCACATGATCCTTCAGAAATCACTCTGATATGATGATTTGATGATCAAGAAACATTTATGATTATTATCAGTGTTGAAAAGAGTTCATTTTTATTTCAGGATTCTTTGATGAATAGAAAGTTCAAAAGAACAGCATTTATCTGAAATAGAAAGCTTTTGTAACATTAAACACTACCGTTCAAAAGTGTGGGGTCAGTAATAAAAAAAATAATATATATAGTTTGGAAAAAAATGAAAGAAATTAATACTTTTATTCAGTAAGGATACATTCAATTTATAGATGCAAGACATTTATAATGTTACAAAAGATTCTTACACGTATAATTCCCTTCTGAAGGGCCGTGACACCTTCATCTGAAATGAATTAATTTGAACGTTTTTCTAGTAAATTGAGTGCACTTTTCCCCTGTTCCCACTGTCTCTCTGTTCGCCGGCTGTTGGAATGGAAGATAATCCCTTAAATCCAGTGACAAGAAACCATGCGATCCCAATTATCTACGTAGCAAAGGGTGAATCAAAAGAGAAACGCGGCTTCGGTGTTGACGTCCGTCACAAGCACTTTCTGGAGATGTGTGAACATGTGATGACTGTAATTATTATGGTGCTCCTCATGGCAAACCGCAGAGTGTTTCCTGAAAAACTGGAGACAGATTGTAGCAAAGGTGACAGAAGTATTGATCCCAATCTAAAGTGTTTGACCAGCGCTGACAATATTCCCACTGATGAGCAATTCTCCAGTGTAACTCAAACCTCTCAAACACACAGAAATGTAATTACAGGATGTTCCAGTGATGGGAGCGATCCCAGATATCGGGGAATGGTTAGGGCTGAAGTCCTGCCAAGGCATGCTTTGAGGAGGGAAAACTAAATCAATTTTTTTTTTTTTTCAGGGCTTTAGGAGAACCGCAGCGGTTACAGAGTTAAAATGACAAATTACAGATTAGATGTTATTCTCTATACTCTGGATGGCATCTGAATCCTTCAGATCAATAATAATATGCAGACCTTGTAATAAAGCTAATTCATCATACAGTAACTTAAGAAGTCTGTTTCAGTGTATGTGAGCGTCTCGTTTAGGTGTATTTGTGCTATGGTGATAAGTGTTGAGGTGAGCATATTTATTGCGTACAGTTTGCATGCGGCTTGTCACACATCCTTAAAGGGGTGGTATAATGCCCTTTTCACAAGATGTAAAATAAGTCTCTGATGTCTCCAGAGTGTGTATGTGAAGTTTTAGCTCAAAATACCACACAGATATTTTTATATAGCATGTTAAAATTGTCACTTTTTGAGGGTGAGCAAAAACGCACCGTTTTGTGTCTGTCCCTTTAAATGCAAATGAGCTGCTGCTCCCGGCACAGGGGGCGGAGCTTCAAGAGCTTGTGTCTTTTTACCTCACACACACATGCACTGAACATTTCAAAAACTTTTAGCCTTTTATGTTCAAACCGGATTCAGAAAGATGGAGAGACTCAAGAAGAAGTGACAACATGTAGAAGATACAGGACGTTTCTGAATGGTTAGTTGATGAATTTATGAAGCTGATGTGTAGTTTAACATATAGAGTTAAAGAGTAAGAAAAGCTCTGAATAACTGTATCTCTGAAAAATGCAGATATGTGTGTGTGAACAGCTGGCTAGTGAGAAATCAGGCTAATGAGATGAAAGGTGTTTACAGAGTTTGACGAGAGTGAATACAAAAATGTTACCGGAAAATTTGAGTGCAACATCAATTAATCCAATCATACTGAACACGATAAATGTCTTTGGGAAAGTCTTATTAATTTAAAGGAAAGAGAGCCTTTATATGTATTTAGCCCAATATGGGGGAATGATAATCTTAAACCTGGTTGAAAATATTTCGGGGTTTTTTACGACTCTGGGCCGAGAACGGTGTGTGGAAAGTTAAAGACCAAAACAAAGATGGTGTTTAATGTCATTTGCTGATATTACTGACAAATTTAAAATCCCTAAAAAACATTATTATAAATATTTGCAAATTAGGAGTTGTATTTATGCACTGCCCGGGTGTGACGATGTGCTGGTAGTTGAAGGCCCAAGACGAAGATGAGGGTAAAACACAATGTTTACTGGTAAAACTCAGACAGGATAAACACAACTAACTTTAACGAGAACCGACAAGGGACTGAACAGAACAGGGAGTATAAATCCACAGGGTGAAATGAGGAAACTAACTAGACACAGGTGGAGGAAGATCAACTAATCAGGGATTAACAAGAACAGGTGCAGACAACACAGAACATAACTGTGACACCGGGGACAAGGGCTGCGTTCCAGTCCAAAATTGTCATGCCCTTAACTCGCTAACTTCCCTCCATCTCGTTCACTCGGATGTACGTCATTGCTTACGTTGCACGAGTGCCCCCTACTGGCGGAAACTGCGGTGGGCTGAACTGGAACGTCCTAAGCCCTTGATCACTTGGAATCAGCAATGGAGTTGATTTATTTATTTATTTATTTTCCCCTTTAATAATTTGTTTAATGCAGCATCCAGATGTATAAAGGTGTGTTTGGGTTGTTTTAAATAAAAAAAAAAATAGAATTAATATATCATAGAGTTGTCTGTTGTGGTGGTGATTAGACGAAATCTGTGGTGACGTCACAGTCGTACTGCATTGTGGGACATATAGGTGCCTGAAGTGTACTTTTGAAGTAGACTCGCCTCCCTCTGTCAAAATCAAGGGAGCAAGGGTCTGTCCATATAAACTTCCCTCGTCCACTTCACGAAGTGGAACGCACTTCAAAATGGCGGCAGGGATTCCCCCGAGGGGAAGTGCTTAGGGAAGTTCGCAAGTGCGTGTCTAAAATTGGACTGGAACGCAGCCAAGGACTTGCTGAGTCAGAACTACTGTAACTAATCTGGAGAAATGTCATCTAAACCAAACCAAGCCAAGCCAAGGTGGAGGACACGTATTTGTTTAAACAATATGCTATTATTAGGTTCTGCATCCAGATTAGCCATGTGGGAACAATAACCTCGGATTGAAGATGTGCCCCGGTGTTTGTTTGTTTGCTTTGTTTTTGTACAGTACATGATATGTGTTGTTACAGACATCTAATGTACATTGTTGTGCAAGTCTTCATGAAAATGTAACAAAAAATAGAATTTATTATATTAATATTTATTTCTTGATCAATTGAAATCAGGCAAATTTCACAACTCAATGAATTGGAGAAGTCCAAAACATCTCGAATTATTGTCAGATATCAACCTACTGGGTATACAATACGTCTGGTCAACATGAATAATATGCTCCATACATTTTTTTCAGTTTCATTCCCAACACCTTTGACAACAGTTAGTAGTCAGCGCAGAGCAGAGCCACCGGCCGCCAGTTCTTGATCTCTTGTAAATCCCCTTTTTTGGGGAGAAGAGTGAGGATTGCTCTCCTGCAGCTCAATGTTAAGAGTCCTTTATTTAAACTGTCTCTGAGAACAACAAATCTTAGCCAATCACAGGCCAGAAAACTTTATAAAAGTCCACAGGAAGGCCATCAATGCCTGGAGCTTTACCGCTTTCTAGGTTGCGTTCCAGTCCACTTTTAGACACGCACTTGCGAACTTCCCTAAGCACTTCCCCTCGGGGGAATCCCTGCCGCCATTTTGAAGTGCGTTCCACTTCGTGAAGTGGACGAGGGAAGTTTATATGGACAGACCCTCGTTCCCTCGATTTTGACAGAGGGAGCGAGTCTACTTCATATGTACACTTCAGGCACCTATATGTCCCACAATGCAGTACGATTGTGACGTCACCACGTATCTCGTCTAATCACCACCACAACAAACAACTCTATAATATATTAATTATATATTTTTTAATTTAAAACAACCCAAACACACCTATATACATTTGGATGCTGCATTAAACAAATTCTTAAAGGGATAAAATAATAATAATAATAAATAAACTACTTAGCTGATTCCAAGTGATTAAAGGAGAACTCCGGTCAATTTTAACATTGAGCTCATTTTTTTGTAAATTTGAGGTGCTGTCAATACAGAGAACAACGACAAAAATCGGTGTTGCCTACATCGTGTTATCCTCTTTTTAAAATTTGCACCCTGTTGACTTCAATGGGGCAAGTACTAAACCTGCTTTTAGCCTCTTAACATCCTTGATGTGTCATTACAAGTGCACAGCCATGTGAGTGATTCCTTCAGAGTGATCACGAGTGAATCTGACTGCAGTAGATGTGAAAGATATGAATAAAAATGATATTTATTTAGCCAGCGCTCATACCTGTATTTACATCCTGTTTTCGGTCAAAGTCCATAGTAATCGATTGTCGAGTTCACGCGCGTGATCATAGGTACTAAACCAATGCGCGTGAACTCAACAATCGACTACTTTGGACTTCGACCGAAAACAGGAAATAAATACAGGTATGTGCGCTGGCTGAATAAACATCATTTTTATTCATATCTTTCACATCTACTGCAGTCAGATTGACCCGCGTTCACTCCGAAGGAATCACTCACATGACCTGTGCACTTGTAATGACACATCAAGGATGTTAAGAGGCTAAAAGCAGGTTTAAAACTTGCCCCATTGAAGTCAACAGGGTGCAAATTTTAAAAAGAGGATAACACGGTGTAGGCAACACCGATTTTTGTCGTTGTTCTCTGTATTGACAGCACTCCAAATGTACAAAAAAATGAGCTCAATGTTAAAATTGACCGGAGTTCTCCTTTAAGGCATTAGGACGTTCCAGTTCAGCCCACCGAAGTTTCCGCCAGTAGGGGGCACTCGTGCAACGTAAGCAATGACGTACATCCGAGTGAACGAGACGGAGGGAAGTTAGCGAGCAAAATTGAAGGGTCCAAAACGCAGCCCTAGACTCTGCGACGCAGAATGTAGTTCATCAGCAGAGATCGGTGATTCCAACTCCTCGGAAACCTTAAGCCCTCATAGAAGGACAGCGCCACCTTTGGTCTCTCCTGGAACTCCCTCTTGAAGAGTTTCTCATATAAAGCAACTGCACATGTACGGATGTCCCCAGACTCTTGCAGCAGTTGTCCGGTGCTGGACTCAGAGAGTGCATGAGTCTCCTATGTCCATTTTTTCGGTTCAAGGCCGGAAAAAAAAATGAGAAGGTGCATATATTTTGACTTTAAAATGTTCTCCTTCTCTGGTTGAGTCTGACAAATCTTGCAGCTTCACTACTTCACTCTCCAAAGCTTTCATAGATCTAGTCATGTCCCCTGTGACATTGAGAGTATTCTGTAGACACAGCTGTGTTCCCTATGACCCACCACTGTTGGAAAGAAGTGTATTCAGATTTTTCTTTTGTGTAACCACTCCAACAATACTTGAAAGCATCTTTAAAAGCATTGTCAGAAAGCAAGGATACATTAAAATGCCAATAGGCACTTTTGCATTTCACATCTTTAACAAAGATAGCAACTTGAAATTTGTCTAAACACCCGTCTCGGCAATAATTCTCTCGGTTCTGTCATTAGTGAACAGTTGAGAAAGAAACCATATGTTTGTCAGTTTTTATTCCCACTGTGCCAATAATGTTAATAAAACAACAAAATACAGCTTTAACAAAGATGAAAGTATATTTCATTTATGTTCCTGAATACTACTGTTAGACTTTGTAACTTTGTTTAGTATCCCTGCTTGTAATTTGTGTATTTGTTCTTATTTATTACTGACTGTTCACTTGTTATTAATAATGTTTGGACTTTATCAGTTAGGCTAGTAGTTTTTGACGTGGTATCAAAGAACTTCAAGTGAGCTTTAAGTAATAAATGAAAAGCAAAGTTACATTCCCCCATATGATCATATGATGCTCATAAGTTTCTTCATATTACGTTAGTAGCTGATAACATCAAATCAGTAAAAGAATAAAATTGCACTCCGAGAGATCTCCATGATTAGCCTGTTTTTGCACTTCCTGCTTTTCCCAGCTTGAGAATTTCTGTCCAATGAATGGATGATCTTAGCACACATGTGGTTTTGTGGTTTTCAGTGTGAAAGCGAACCACACCAAACAAAAAAATGAACACTGTTTTTGGTCCGGACCAAAGCAAGTGAACTACAGACTCTCCTGCTGTGAATACACCCTGAGAAACCTTTCTCCTGAGTGCTTTGCTCAGTGTTTCCATGTCTAGGTCCTTCTCTTGCTACTGTATGCATTTTGGATTTATCTTAGTCTACTTCGTATACCTGGTATGGTTCTTTTATTTTGTTTTATGGACATTTGCTCTTTGAAATTTTTGGATTTACTCACAGATCTTCTTTGTAAATTTTTTTTTGAATGCCTTCTGAATTGGCATTGTGAACTTTTGGGATCTACCTTCTGAAACTAGCCTATTCCTCTTCGGGTTTTTGCATTGACTCCCGAGAACATTAGTGTATACTTTCTGGATTTACTTTGTGGACTTTTTGGAATTTACTTTTTGGAACTGTTGTTTTCGCGTATAAATTGCACGATAAACTCAATGTGTGCTATAGAGATGCATTTAGTGTGACCGGGTTGCACCACAAATGAAGATTTCCTACGACTACGAACGTGTTGTGAATTAGGCAGAGATTTTCATGAGAAGTTCTCAATTGAAGTTCTCAACACAATTGTCAGTGTTATAGACTTTGAACTCTGAACTACTCCTTTAAGTAACAGTCGTCCATGAGGGGCTGCCGCTTTACTTTCATTTTGTTGTTTATGTTTATTTGATTATTAAAGTTATGTGAAACATTCATTGCCTCTTCCTTCCCTGAGCTTGAACTTCATTACACAGTGACAGCCAATCAATGGCATTAAATGGACTCACAGACACCGGAATACAAATATTTGTGTTTATCTGAAGGATTTTGGAATGGCATGAGGGAAAATGAATGATGCGAGAATGAATTTTTTTGGTGTTAAAGTGTTAATGTACCTTATCATCAACCTGCCAGGGACTACAGATGAATATTATCCTGTATGGCTAAATCTGGCAAATTTGCATGATGGACCCAAGAGCTCATGCTAATTAATGTGCATTATCCCTTTCATGCTTTATTCCTATCCTGCGATTCCTCAGATCATGTGTGTTGTTGAGGACAGCGAGTTTTCCACAAGTGAGTGAATAGTTTACACAGAAGAACGTAACTTTCATTCTGGTGTAGCTACAGATAAATACTTTCCATTTCTTATCTGGTGATATTACGCATGAACTCTTTATTGAATCTGAATGCTCGACACATCGGCGTGAAGCAAAAATCAGAGGTGGACAGTAACAAAGTACATTTACTTGAGTACTGTACTTGAGTACACTTTTTGAGTATCTGTACTTGAGTATTATTTTTTCTGGAAACATTTTACTTTAACTTCACTACATTTGAAAGACAAATATCACACTTTTTACTCCACTACATTTCTGTCAAGGTCCTTGAGTAGAAAGTACTGTAGTAACGTCAGTCAGGGGAGGAGTTTGGTTGGAAATCAAAGTCGAGTTGACGTCAGAATCCAACATCAGATTGACGTCAACATCCAACGTCGGACAGATGTTGGATTTTGGTTGGAAATAAAAGTTGGTTTGATGTTGGAACTCGACTGATGTTGGTTTCTGATGTCAACACGATTTTCGTTTTCAACCACAACGTCTGTCCAGCATTGGAGATTAACGTCAATCTGATGTTGGATTCTGACATCAACCTGATTTTCATTTTCAACGTTGGGTTTGGTCTTCTAAATGCGAATTTTGTCATTGTTTTGGAGCACACTAGCTTATAGATTACAGTAAGGCTAACATATTCATACTAAAAGCCAAAACACTTTAAATAGGGCACTATTTGAGTGAACAGCCATTTGGGTGTCTGAAACCATTGTGGACGTTATTGAGTGACTTATTCAATCTCACATTCAATCCTTCTGGAACTGTGTTCTAGAAATACATGTGATATTAATATGAGGGTAGGCATAGATTCAGAGGCATAAGGTACTGTAAGTATTACACACAACAATGCAACCATAATAAAACAATGCATTGACAGATACTTTTTAAAAAACAAGTACTTCTGTAATTTGAACTTTTACTGAACTTTTACTTGTAACAGAGTAATATATGTCCAGTAGTATCTGTGCTTTCACTGAAGTAAAGAAGTGTGTGTACTATGTCCACCTCTGGGCAAAACGCAGTGTATTGATGTGTTAGATGTGTTTGATCCTGCTGAACTGCGGTGATTTTCCATGTCTTCCGTGCTCTCGTCTGCAATCCCCTGATAGTCCTGATAAATCAGCATTTTAAACGCACTGCTTCATACAATAAACTGCAGTTTCAGAGGGGAAATTAAAATTCCTAATGCAGTGATAACGCTGGCCTTTCGCAATAATTGAGGCTTCAAGGATGGTAATCACAGGCGAGAGAATCCCTCCAGACACGGCAAAGCTTTTCATAATCGCAGAAAACATTTTCCTCTCAAACAGCAAATGAGGCTTACAGAAAAACAATCCTGATTATACAACATATTCATTCAGAGACGGCCACATCTCTGCCTGTTTGACTCTACGCTTCGGAGGCGGTAATTAAAAATCATGCAATATAATGAAGAAGGTCAGAAGCCCCGAATCTCTTACATATGTGACTCGTCATTAAACGACGGGCTGTGAGGATGGTTAAAGTGGAGAGTGATGGTGCTGTGTAGAGCTGTGTAGAACACTGCAGTAGAGCTAGAATATGGAATTAAGCAAGTCTGTCTCTTGGCTTGACATCGTTCCAAGTGTATATGAAAAGAGTTATATGAAAATGCGCTATTTCATGCAATAGGATACAGTACAATATGTCTACAATACACACACACTCACACGCACACACTCACTCTCACACACGCACACACTCACACACACAACACATACACACTCCCACTCACACACACATGCACTCACACACACACAACACATACACACTCCCACTCACACGCACATGCACTCACACACACAACACATACACACTCCCACTCTCACACACGCACACACTCACACACACAACACATACACACTCCCATTCACACACACACACATGCACTCACACACACAACACATACACACTCCCACTCACACGCACATGCACTCACACACACAACACATACACACTCCCACTCACACACACACACACACACACACACACACACACACGCACGCTCACTCACTCACACAACACACACGAACATGCACTCACACACACAACACATACACACTCCCACTCACACACACACACACACACACACGCACGCATGCACACTCACTCACGCACTCACACAACACAACACACACACACACACACACACACACACACACACACTCACGCACACTCACACACACTCACGCACACACTCACGCACACACACCCACGCACGCATGCACTCACACTCACGCACACACACACACATGGACCTAATAGTGGAAAATTCCAGTTCATTTTTTTTTTTTGCTATTCAGCATTTTATTCTTGATATTTTCTTGCAAATGATTTTGGCTATATTAAAATGCCCATTATGCTTTTTTTGAATATTCCCTTTCATGCAGTGCGTAATAAAGCTGTGAATGCAAAAGGTCTGCAAAGTTCTGAAGTGAGTCGTCAGCCATTTCAGTCTCAGTTCCTTTTACAAACATACGCAACAATGGAACAAATTTGCATAACCATAACCATAACCATAACCATGCCCATGCCCATGAAAAACCTGAGGCCTGGAAGAGTTTGGTTTGAGTTGTTCTTGTCGAGAAGACGCTTCACTTCTGTGAATCCACTGTGATCAGGGCTTCAGATGAGGACTTGTGCTGACGTAGTTTTCTGTGTATTTCTTGAGTGTTTACAATTTTGAGGGAGTAAACCTACAGATGACTGGCGTACAGCTGTCTCTGAATATTCAACGGCAGGAGAAAGAGTTTGAGCATCACACAGTGACAGACTTCAGCTTTAAATACGCATTTAATGACTCGAACAGCAGCATTACAGCCAGGACAAGATTAATGCTGCAGGAGCAACTCCAGTTTTTATCAGTTATGGCACAGTAGATCGCTTATGATCTAATTAAAAACACACACGGCTTCAACAGTGTCAATGAGAGATTGACATGCAGGTGTAAACATCAGAAATACATCTCAACAGCTGCTAAACTAAGACATTACCCGTGTCTAGTCACTCCGTAACAAACGAACGTCCGAATGAAGCTCCACAACCCAGAATATCACACATCATATCACTATATATGTGACAGATCCTCTGAGCAGCTGGTTTGAGATCAGATTCAGTCTTATAAAGGTTAAGCACTGTTATCTATGGAAGCTTGTTTCCGCCACATAATAAAACATTTTAAAAGATAATTGCGAATTTTTTTCTCAGAATTGCATGTTTATATCTCGCAATTATGACTTTATAACATGCAATTAGGAGATATAGGTCCCTATTTTAACGATCTGAAGCGCAAGTATCAAGCGCGAAACGCAAGTAACTTTGTGGGCGGATCTCGCAAATCTAAAATGTGTTGGTCTGAAGTCGCTTCATTACTCATAGGTGTGGTTTGGGCGTAACGTGAAATAAACCAATCAGGGAGTCATCTCACATTCCCTTTAAGAGCAGGCGCGCTTGTTCCATGGCGGATTGCTATTATAACGGCGGATTTGCCAGGAGCGGTTCACAGCCGAGGAGAGCGACGTTCTCGTCAGGGCCGTAAAACACAGAGAAGTGACATTGGGGATGGAGAAACACACCCAAATTAGCTTCGCTTAAACAGGCGTATAATAATTTGGGTAAATGTGTAAGCTAGATTTACGCCTATTCTTTACATCTTCATGGACACAACAATGATTTCCCTCGTGTGGAATATTTTTCCTTGTAATAATGTATGATTTTCTAAATGAGAACTGCTGCGTCTGTGTAGATGAGAGAAGCAAAGAGTGTGTGCGTTGTGCACATGCTACATTATGGCCAAGCATGCGCCCTTAAAATAGCGTCTGAATAACGCACCACTGACTTTAGACGAGGTTTCTCCTGGTCAGTGGCGGAATTGTTTTCTGAAACTGCAAAATAGCACCAGGGAACGTTTGCGCCGGAACACGCCTCCTCTTTTCACTGAACCGCCCCCGGGAGCGCAAGTTCATTCCCTAATTTACCGGCGTGTGTCTGTGGAGGGAAAAGTCCGCTGTGTCGGGTGCAAAATAGGAATGATACATGTGTCGCTGTACAAAGTCAATTGCTCTGGGTGCAAGATAGGGCCCATAAAGTTAGAATTGCATGATATAAAGTTGCAACTGTGTGTTATAAAGGCAGAATTGCGAGATATAAACATGGAATTCTGAGAAAAAAAGTCCAAATTGCGAGTTTATATCTTGCAATCCTGCCTTTATAACACAATTACAACTTTATATCACGCAATTCTAGGATAAAAAGCCGCAAGTACCTTTTTTATTTTGTGACAGAAACAAGCTTCCATAGTTTTGAATGATAATGATGTTCCTCCGAAAATACATTTTTGAATCCATGACTAGGCATTGTTATTGTCCAACACTGCATGCATGCAAAAAATACAAATTCTAATTCAGTATTTTGTTGTTTTTAGTTTTCCAGTGCAAATATCTTCACATTCTTAAATCAAAATACATTTAAGTCTTGTATTTGAAAAAAAAAAAAGAAGTGTGCAAATGGGTCAGAAAAATAACCTTGTTTTCACTGTGAGTTCAGTTTATTTTTCTGACCTCGTTGGCAGATTTATTTTCTTGTTTTCAGCATAAAGTAATTCATTTTAATCTCTTTTTTTTTTTTTTTTTTTCTTCAGAAAACAATACTTAATATCTTAAATAATTTTGCTTCTCAAGTAAATGTGTCTTGATTTTAGAAAGTGTGGATATGTGTACTGGAAAACAAGACAAAGACACTGAGGAAGATACAAAAAAAATGTGATTAATTGAATAATTAACTGTAATAGAATCTTGATTGTAAATAGCAATTTTTTTAACAGGGATTTGGTTGTCCACCAAATCCCTGTTATCAAAAATTGCAATTTAAGATTCTACTACAGGACCTCGCTATTTCTCAGTGACTCCCACCTTTTCAATTTGCCTATTTTCAGATGTTTTCTATAGGCTTGTAGAAACCAAATGAGATGTGCGCTAATGTTTATGGCTTATCAAACGACAAGTCTTCCATTACAATTTGCCTCTTTGTCTGGACAGACTCGATTTTGAAGGCCAATTATTTTCAGAGGGGGATAAAATAGTAGCCTTTGAACAACCTCGTTTTCCAATTCACACAGCCTTATACTCAATTTACAAATCTCTTAAGTCCCGCTGTGGATGGCCTTATGTTAAGAGGATCGTTGTTAGAGAAGAGCCAGTGCCAAGACTCAAACCGGTTACTGAATCTCAAATGTCTTTGGTTTGCATTTGCAATTCACGGCCAGATCCCCCTTTCTATCAGTGTAGATACGCAACTCACACTGTTATTTCCATTCGCTCAGGCTTGGCTTGAGACACAAGTGTAATCTGTGTGTCGAGAGTAAAGCAGAATCCCTGTCCCATTGTTTCCTCAGCATCCACATCAAACCACACACAGCTAACCTGAACATCACACCACACACACATCACACCACACACAGCTGACCTGAACATCACACCACACACAGCTGACCTGAACATCACACCACACACAGCTGACCTGAACATCACACCACACACACAGCTGACCTGAACATCACAACACACACAGCTGACCTGAACATCACACCACACACAGCTGACCTGAACATCACACCACACACAGCTGACCTGAACATCTCACCACACACAGCTGACCTGAACATCACACCACACACAGCTGACCTGAACATCACACCACACACAGCTGACCTGAACATCACACCACACACAGCTGACCTGAACATCACACCACACACAGCTGACCTGAACATCTCACCACACACAGCTGACCTGAACATCACACCACACACAGCCGACCTGAACATCACACCACACACAGCTGACCTGAACATCACACCACACACAGCTGACCTGAACATCACACCACACACAGCTGACCTGAACATCTCACCACACACAGCTGACCTGAACATCACACCACACACAGCTGACCTGAACATCTCACCACACACAGCTGACCTGAACATCACACCACACACAGCTGACCTGAACATCACACCACACACAGCTGACCTGAACATCACACCACACACAGCTGACCTGAACATCACACCACACACACAGCTGACCTGAACATCACAACACACACAACTGACCTGAACATCACACCACACACAGCTGACCTGAACATCACACCACACACAGCTGACCTGAACATCTCACCACACACAGCTGACCTGAACATCACACCACACACAGCTGACCTGAACATCACACCACACACAGCTGACCTGAACATCACACCACACACAGCTGACCTGAACATCACACCACACACAGCTGACCTGAACATCTCACCACACACAGCTGACCTGAACATCACACCACACACAGCCGACCTGAACATCACACCACACACAGCTGACCTGAACATCACACCACACACAGCTGACCTGAACATCACACCACACACAGCTGACCTGAACATCTCACCACACACAGCTGACCTGAACATCACACCACACACAGCTGACCTGAACATCTCACCACACACAGCTGACCTGAACATCACACCACACACAGCTGACCTGAACATCACACCACACACAGCTGACCTGAACATCACACCACACACAGCTGACCTGAACATCACACCACACACACAGCTGACCTGAACATCACAACACACACAGCTGACCTGAACATCTCACCACACACAGCTGACCTGAACATCACACCACACACAGCTGACCTGAACATCTCACCACACACAGCTGACCTGAACATCACACCACACACAGCTGACCTGAACATCACACCACACACAGCTGACCTGAACATCACACCACACACAGCTGACCTGAACATCACACCACACACAGCTGACCTGAACATCTCACCACACACAGCTGACCTGAACATCACACCACACACAGCCGACCTGAACATCACACCACACACAGCTGACCTGAACATCACACCACACACAGCTGACCTGAACATCACACCACACACAGCTGACCTGAACACCACACCACACACAGCTGACCTAAACATCACACCACACACAGCTGACCTGAACATCACACCACACACAGCTGACCTGAACATCACACCACACACAGCTGACCTGAACATCACAACACACACAGCTGACCTGAACATCACACCACACACAGCTGACCTGAACATCACACCACACACAGCTGACCTGAACATCACACCACACACAGCTGACCTGAACATCACACCACACACACAGCTGACCTGAACATCACAACACACACAGCTGACCTGAACATCTCACCACACACAGCTGACCTGAACATCACACCACACACAGCTGACCTGAACATCTCACCACACACAGCTGACCTGAACATCACACCACACACAGCTGACCTGAACATCACACCACACACAGCTGACCTGAACATCACACCACACACAGCTGACCTGAACATCACACCACACACAGCTGACCTGAACATCTCACCACACACAGCTGACCTGAACATCACACCACACACAGCCGACCTGAACATCACACCACACACAGCTGACCTGAACATCACACCACACACAGCTGACCTGAACATCACACCACACACAGCTGACCTGAACACCACACCACACACAGCTGACCTAAACATCACACCACACACAGCTGACCTGAACATCACACCACACACAGCTGACCTGAACATCACACCACACACAGCTGACCTGAACATCACACCACACACAGCTGACCTGAACATCACAACACACACAGCTGACCTGAACACCACACCACACACAGCTGACCTAAACATCACACCACACACAGCTGACCTGAACATCACACACACACAGCTGACCTGAACATCACACACACACAGCTGACCTGAACATCACACCACACACAGCTGACCTGAACACCACACCACACACAGCTGACCTGAACATCACACCACACACAGCTGACCTGAACATCACACCACACACAGCTGACCTGAACATCACACCACACACAGCTGACCTGAACATCACAACACACACAGCTGACCTGAACATCTCACCACACACACATCACACCACACACACATCACACCACACACAGCTGACCTGAACATCACACCACACACAGCTGACCTGAACATCACACCACACACAGCCGACCTGAACATCACACACACACAGCTGACCTGAACATCACACCACACACAGCCGACCTGAACATCACACCACACACAGCTGACCTGAACATCACACCACACACACATCACACCACACACAGCTGACCTGAACATCACACCACACACAGCTGACCTGAACATCTCACCACACACAGCTGACCTGAACATCACACCACACACAGCTGACCTGAACATCACACCACACACAGCTGACCTGAACATCACACCACACACAGCTGACCTGAACACCACACCACACACAGCTAACCTGAACACCACACCACACACAGCTAACCTGAACATCACACCACACACAGCTGACCTGAACATCACACCACACACAGCTGACCTGAACATCACACCACACACAGCTAACCTGAACACCACACCACACACAGCTAACCTGAACATCACACCACACACAGCTGACCTGAACATCACACCACACACAGCTAACCTGAACACCACACCACACACAGCTGACCTGAACATCACAACACACACAGCTGACCTGAACATCACACCACACACAGCTGACCTGAACATCACACCACACACAGCTGACCTGAACACCACACCACACACAGCTGACCTGAACACCACACCACACACAGCTGACCTGAACATCTCACCACACACAGCTGACCTGAACATCACACCACACACAGCCGACCTGAACATCACACCACACACAGCTGACCTGAACATCACACCACACACAGCTGACCTGAACATCACAACACACACAGCTGACCTGAACATCACACCACACACAGCTGACCTGAACATCACAACACACACAGCTGACCTGAACATCACACCACACACAGCTGACCTGAACACCACACCACACACAGCTGACCTGAACATCACACCACACACAGCTGACCTGAACATCACACCACACACAGCTGACCTGAACATCACACCACACACAGCTGACCTGAACACCACACCACACACAGCTGACCTGAACACCACACCACACACACAGCTGACCTGAACATCACACCACACACAGCTGACCTGAACATCACACCACACACAGCTAACCTGAACATCACACCACACACACCACACACAGCTGACCTGAACATCACACCACACACAGCTGAACATCACACCACACACAGCTGACCTGAACATCACAACACACACACCACACACAGCTGACCTGAACATCACAACACACACAGCTGACCTGAACATCACACCACACACAGCTGACCTGAACATCACACCACACACAGCTGACCTGAACACCACAC
Source organism: Squalius cephalus (assembly GCF_949319135.1). Taxonomy (NCBI): domain Eukaryota; kingdom Metazoa; phylum Chordata; class Actinopteri; order Cypriniformes; family Leuciscidae; genus Squalius; species Squalius cephalus. The sequence continues at coordinate 35,493,138 of NC_137138.1, forward strand.
CACACACAGCTGACCTAAACATCACAACACACACAGCTGACCTGAACATCACACCACACACAGCTGACCTGAACATCACACCACACACAGCTGACCTGAACATCACACCACACACAGCTGACCTGAACATCACACCACACACAGCTGACCTGAACACCACACCACACACAGCTGACCTGAACATCACACCACACACACATCACACCACACACAGCTGACCTGAACATCACACCACACACAGCTGACCTGAACATCACAACACACACAGCTGACCTGAACATCACACCACACACAGCTAACCTGAACATCACACCACACACAGCTGACCTGAACATCACACCACACACAGCTGAACATCACACCACACACAGCTGACCTGAACATCACACCACACACAGCTGACCTGAACACCACACCACACACAGCTGACCTGAACACCACACCACACACAGCTGACCTGAACATCACACCACACACAGCTGACCTGAACATCACACCACACACAGCTGACCTGAACATCACAACACACACAGCTGACCTGAACATCACACCACACACAGCTGACCTGAACATCACAACACACACAGCTGACCTGAACATCACACCACACACAGCTGACCTGAACACCACACCACACACAGCTGACCTGAACATCACACCACACACAGCTGACCTGAACATCACACCACACACAGCTGACCTGAACATCACACCACACACAGCTGACCTGAACACCACACCACACACAGCTGACCTGAACATCTCACCACACACAGCTGACCTGAACATCACACCACACACAGCTGACCTGAACACCACACCACACACAGCTGACCTGAACACCACACCACACACAGCTGACCTGAACATCACACCACACACAGCTGACCTGAACATCACAACACACACAGCTGACCTGAACATCACACCACACACAGCTGACCTGAACATCACAACACACACAGCTGACCTGAACATCACACCACACACAGCTGACCTGAACATCACACCACACACAGCTGACCTGAACATCACACCACACACAGCCGACCTGAACATCACACCACACACAGCTGACCTGAACATCTCACCACACACAGCTGACCTGAACATCACACACACACAGCTGACCTGAACATCACACCACACACAGCTGACCTGAACATCACACCACACACAGCTGACCTGAACACCACACCACACACAGCTAACCTGAACATCACACCACACACAGCTGACCTGAACACCACACCACACACAGCTGACCTGAACATCACACCACACACAGCTGACCTGAACATCACACCACACACAGCTGACCTGAACATCACACCACACACAGCTGACCTGAACACCACACCACACACAGCTAACCTGAACATCACACCACACACAGCTGACCTGAACATCACACCACACACAGCTGACCTGAACATCACACCACACACAGCTAACCTGAACATCACACCACACACACCACACACAGCTGACCTGAACATCACACCACACACAGCTAACCTGAACATCACACCACACACAGCTGACCTGAACATCACACCACACACAGCTGACCTGAACATCACACACACACAGCTGACCTGAACATCACACCACACACAGCCGACCTGAACATCACAACACACACAGCTGACCTGAACATCTCACCACACACAGCTGACCTGAACATCACACCACACACAGCTGACCTGAACATCACACCACACACAGCTGACCTGAACATCACACCACACACAGCTGACCTGAACATCTCACCACACACACATCACACCACACACACATCACACCACACACAGCTGACCTGAACATCACACCACACACAGCTGACCTGAACATCACACCACACACACATCACACCACACACACATCACACCACACACAGCTGACCTGAACATCACACCACACACAGCTGACCTGAACATCACACCACACACACATCACACCACACACAGCTGACCTGAACACCACACCACACACACCACACACAGCTAACCTGAACATCACACCACACACAGCTGACCTGAACATCACACCACACACAGCTGACCTGAACATCACACCACACACAGCTGACCTGAACACCACACCACACACAGCTGACCTGAACATCACAACACACACAGCTGACCTGAACATCACAACACACACAGCTGACCTGAACATCACACCACACACAGCTGACCTGAACATCACACCACACACAGCTGACCTGAACATCACACCACACACACATCACACCACACACACATCACACCACACACAGCTGACCTGAACATCACACCACACACAGCTAACCTGAACATCACAACACACACACCACACACAGCTGACCTGAACATCACACCACACACAGCTGACCTGAACATCACACCACACACAGCTGACCTGAACATCACACCACACACACATCACACCACACACAGCTGACCTGAACATCACACCACACACAGCTGACCTGAACACCACACCACACACAGCTGACCTGAACATCACACCACACACAGCTGACCTGAACATCACACCACACACAGCTGACCTGAACACCACACCACACACAGCTGACCTGAACATCACACCACACACAGCTGACCTGAACATCACACCACACACAGCTGACCTGAACATCACACCACACACAGCTGACCTGAACATCACACCACACACAGCTGACCTGAACATCACACCACACACAGCTGACCTGAACATCACACCACACACAGCCGACCTGAACATCACACCACACACAGCTGACCTGAACATCTCACCACACACAGCTGACCTGAACATCACACACACACAGCTGACCTGAACATCACACCACACACAGCTGACCTGAACATCACACCACACACAGCTGACCTGAACATCACACCACACACACATCACACCACACACAGCTGACCTGAACATCACACCACACACAGCTGACCTGAACATCACACCACACACAGCTGACCTGAACATCACACCACACACAGCTGACCTGAACATCACACCACACACAGCTGACCTGAACATCACACCACACACAGCTGACCTGAACATCACACCACACACAGCTGACCTGAACACCACACCACACACAGCTGACCTGAACATCACACCACACACAGCTGACCTGAACATCACACCACACACAGCTGACCTGAACATCACACCACACACAGCTGACCTGAACATCACACCACACACACATCACACCACACACAGCTGACCTGAACATCACACCACACACAGCTGACCTGAACATCACACCACACACAGCTGACCTGAACATCACAACACACACAGCTGACCTGAACATCACACCACACACAGCTGACCTGAACATCACACCACACACAGCTGACCTGAACATCACACCACACACAGCTGACCTGAACATCACACCACACACAGCTGACCTGAACATCACACCACACACAGCTGACCTGAACATCACACCACACACACATCACACCACACACAGCTGACCTGAACATCAAACCACACACAGCTGACCTGAACATCACACCACACACAGCTGACCTGAACATCACACCACACACACATCACACCACACACAGCTGACCTGAACACCACACCACACACAGCTGACCTGAACATCACACCACACACACCACACACAGCTGACCTGAACATCACACCACACACAGCTGACCTGAACACCACACCACACACAGCTGACCTGAACATCACACCACACACAGCTGACCTGAACATCACACCACACACAGCTGACCTGAACATCACACCACACACACATCACACCACACACAGCTGACCTGAACATCACACCACACACAGCTGACCTGAACACCACACCACACACACATCACACCACACACAGCTGAACATCACACCACACACAGCTGACCTGAACATCACACCACACACAGCTGACCTGAACATCACACCACACACAGCTGACCTGAACATCACACCACACACAGCTGACCTGAACATCTCACCACACACAGCTGACCTGAACATCACACCACACACAGCTGACCTGAACATCACACCACACACAGCTGACCTGAACACCACACCACACACAGCTGACCTGAACATCACACCACACACAGCTGACCTGAACATCACACCACACACAGCTGACCTGAACACCACACCACACACAGCTGACCTGAATAAGCTAAAGCCACAGGTGAAGCGCCGCTGGTGAACTCGTGTTAGTCCTGGTCAGTGCTGGGTCTGATGCAGAACTTGTCTGATTTCTAACATGACGATGTGTTGGAGTTGCAGAACCGCAGAAAGGCTGGTATGACGGCTTTATTAATACTGTCGTCTCAAACTGCAACATGTGTCCATTATATTGTCATTTTCTGCTGGTCCGGCACACAAGCTTGTTTCTGTGGGGGGGGGTGGGGTGAGTGTGCGTGGATAGCAGAAATATATATATATACATGTAATAGTGAGGGCAGTGGCTTACAGGGAATCTTTGGGGATTTGATCCATTTCTTTTTGTATTGACAGTGCCAGCATTCTGTGAATCTGAGTTTGTTGTTCTTTTTAAGGTATAAAGCATTAAATATTTCACACTACTCAGCGAGAGAAATTGAAGCTATTAAACGTGTTACAACATAAACTTCTGTAGCCAAGAAACACTCTACACTGTTTTAGTAATTCACCTCTGTGTGTCATCAGCAAACACACTACTACCCACCAGCAATCCATCTCAGAGAAGCATTTTACATGTGCATGTCATTGTTGAAGAGAATTTTATTTAATGGTACATTCAAGTCCTCCTCGGAAAGTCATATTTGCAAGTTGGGAATTCGCAATTAAGACGTTAGACGTCTTCAACTCACTTTTGCTCTGGAAAATAGTGACGTACCTGTTCTACAAAAAAATCAGCAAGATTTTTTTAACTTCTACAAAATGATTAATAAAGAATGTGCATAAAGCAGTGCTTTTTATTTATTATTTATTTTTTAATTCAATTTATGAAGGTGCTGTAAATGTGTACATATTCTATCATCATTTTACAGCACTATTGCATTTGTACATGCATTATCTCGCTTCATTAGCTTCTGTATCGCCCTCTTCTCAAGGCCAAGGCTAGCGGGCTTGTGTTTTCTTACGCACTTCATTCCACAAAGCGTTGTTTGTTTTCTTCTTATTTATTTAAATCCAGACAATTGATTAACAAAATATCAATTGAAATTAAGGTACAACTAATACAAAAAAAATAAAAAAAATAAAAATCAAACAAACTTATGAAGTGGATCTCAAAAATCGTCTCTGACCCACTCCATATCTCCCGACATGTTGTATTCAATCCATTCTCACGCCCTTTATGACGAATCCAATTTGCGATATTTGCGATTAATTAACAGATTAAATAAAACAAAACTAACAAATAATATCATAAAATTGTAATAAAAATATGAAACAAAATAAATGTACTTCAATGGCTACAACAGTTTGTTCATTTCAACAAATTTACCACCAATGCAGTCGCTGTGTTTATTGCATCCTCCATGTTTTGGCACTGATACACCCCCAAAATCAGAAACTCGGGGCTTAAAGAAAATCAGTTTACACTTGTCTTTTCAATGAGTATGTGGACAATATCTGGATTCAGGTTTCATGGCAAGTAAAAACAAGGCATTCAGTAAATGATTGTTTTGACCACAGCATGTTTGTTCATCTCTGTCCACAGAGGGAGCTTTAACGTAGACAACATGTCCCACACCCGATCAGTATTTACACCACTGTGAGTTAGGGTGGGAACATACTGTAACTGGGACACCTAATTATCTTCCTCAGAAAAACACATGACAACAACGGCCCTGCATCACTGCGGGAGAAGACGCCGTATCCAGACGATCAGCAGCGTGTCTGAAAGCCATCGGAGTGTGTGAAACAACACAACGACGCGCTCAGAAACCTCAGAGTTTGTTCAGTTCTGCTGAGTGTGTGTGACTGAAGCGCTGCCCTCCGCTAATGAGCACACAGAGCACAATGTCACCAGGTATTAGAGCTCATTTTTCTCGCTGGGCCCGTCGGGACGGACGAGGCGACGCTTCTCTCTGCGGAAGGCATTAAAACACTCTCTGTGGAGCGGACTGTGTGTTCAATCTCATGTGGAGAGTGATAACCAAACTAGACATGGTGGACCAAGGACGCAAGCCTCTAATGGACAAGAGCTTCAGGATGCACACAAAAGACATACAGATGTACAATACCAGTCAAATGTTTGCACACACCGAATAAGAGATGTGGAAACTACTGTATATCATAAATGGAAGAATGGGAACGATGTAGAGACCAAAACACGTAACATGCGATACAAACCGGGCTTGATATTCACTTTTCTGCTCATCATCAACTGTGGCTACTGGTTTTCCAAAGTTACCAGCCACTCAGCATTTATACTGGACACAGTTTTTACATCGATACCATGGGAGAAAAACTGCCATATAGGTCTTTTTAATATTACCTCATAATTTGGCGGCATGTTTATTAGGCTGCTGTCACTTTAAGACCCGACGCACGTATCCATTATACTCACTCTCAGAAAAAAAGGTACAAAAGCTGTCAGTGATACAGTACCCTTCAAAAGGGTTCTAATATGTACCATTTAGGTACTAATATGTACACGTTTGGTACCAATATGTACCTTTGAGGGACTTAAATGCACTCTTTAGGTACAAAGGTGTACCTTTTGAAAAGGTGCCGCCACAGTGACAGCTTTTGTACCTTTTTTTCTGAGAGTGCTGTTACACCTGTTTTTTTCTCAAATGTTTACAACTGTTTACTTAAAACACAACTGATTGTGTTTACATGAATACCCGTCAAGACCGGCTTTTTGACATTATGTGTGTATTTGACTGTTTAAGCGCAATAAGCAGTGAAAAATCATTTAGAGATTTAGTGCTGAGAAGAGGCTTTATGAGTTTGAGCTCAAAATCTGCGAGAATGAGTGAAATTAATCCCTGTGACACCGACAAAACTTCTGAAGTTTCTCTTCTTCAAATTGCTGAACTCTGTCGACATCTTTCTGTGATTAAGAACTTACTCCGACTATTAGAAATAATCACATTATTGGTGCACATGTACATATAGTCAGTGTTTTTGAGTTTTATGAAGGACAAACCCCTGAAAGAAAAAACACAAAAGAGATTTCAGTAACACTTTATAATAACTGCACGCTATTAATCATTAGTTAAGCATTAGTAAACAGTTAATTCATCATTTATAAAGCATTAATAGACATTAATAAGCAGTTTATAAATACAGTTATAAATGCTTTGTTCTTGATTTAAAAGCATATCTATAATGTGTTTAATAATTGTATTTTCATACTTTATTAATGATCAAGTTATCATTTCTAAATGAAGTATTGCATTATTAACAAACTGGTTATTTAGGAGTTGTCAGTGGTTCATAAGATCACTTAGAAAGTGTAAGTAAATGATTAATAAACTGTTTAAATACATATTATCATTCAGACATTGTTTATTAACATGTATTTCTACTGTAACTCAGGGTTAATTTAGGTAGTTATAAAGTATTTAGTAGTGGTCAGTGAACTATTTTTGTGAGCTCATCTAAAGTGAGGACTAGTAAAGCATTTATAAAGGAGATTTGTAGTGGTTCATAAGTGATCTTATGAACCACTGACAACACCTTGTTTGTAAATAATGGTAAATAATGTAACTGGTTTGTTAATAATGCAATACTTCATTTAGAAATTATAAATTGATCATTAATAAAGTATGAAAATACAATTATTAAACACATTATAGATCAAGAATAAAGCATTTATAGCTGTATTCATAAACTACTTATTAATGTCTATTAATGCTTTATAAATGATGAATTAACTGTTTAGTAATGCTTAACTAATGATTAATAGCGTGCAGTTATTATAAAGTGTTACAGAGATTTCCACAATATCTCAATTGTTTCTTAATCAAGACAGATTCGAGATAAAATGATGAGCAAAAAGAGCCTCCAGCTTCTCAGATGTTCCTCGTGAGAAAAAGAAATCTCACCAAAAAATCCTAAATGAAAAGATCTCAATATGAACTGGACTACACCTAGAGACTCACTGACTCGGTTTAAGGTCATGTAGGAGAAACATCTGTGACACAGATAATATTGAAATATGATATCCAGTAAGTAAGATCTACAACACAATGCTCCTCATTGACCTCGTGACGTTAAATGGCAAACTCCCGAATAAATATTCATGTAAAAACAAAAAACAAATCCCAAAAAGTTACAATTTCCCCTTTCCAGTTAAAAATAGCATTTTAATTTCACTGTGAAAAAGTGTAATTTAGCGTTTCTAATTAAATAGCCCGGGACGGAAGTATTAGAGCTCATTTGGGTGAAACCCAGACCCATACGTCACGAGTGAGAGGCATAGAGAGAGATAACCGCATTATACAAGCGCTGTCAGAGTCTCTGAAGCGGATGTGCGGATGCGCTTTCAGAGCAGATTATTCCGTCTTTGAGCTGATTGGCGTGTGTTAAAAGCCACAGTCTGAACTGAGCATCTGTCTCTTAAAGCCTCGTATGATGATCAACAAAGCCTAATAAAAAACAGTTGTCCTAATTTGTCCTTTTGTTCTGAGGCAGATTCTCCACATGCAGTTTAACTTGTTAACCAGCGCTGCATACACACGTGTGGACGGAGACTGAGGACATGCATTGCCATGATGCTGGCGTGTGCTCCGAAATATTGAGATTTACTTATGAATGTGGCGGAGAACATAATCTTCTGTTTCTGCTCTTATAGACGCAAGACCAGCCGAGTGCTGTGAGTGTGTGTTAGAAATCAGGAACGCTGAGAGAACAGTGTGTTTGGTTCCATTTCCCTCTTCAAACCAAACTCGTGAGACACAAGCCGATGAAGATTAAACCCGTCCGGCTCGAGCTCTTCCCATAATGTTCACGCATTCGGTCAGTAGACGGAGAGAAGACGGTCTTTAGTGGCTGTTTGATCACATGAGCGTTTACACTACGAAATCAATCCGGATGAACATGTTTCAACTCCCTCTGGAAGTGGAGGAAGTGGACGAGCTCAAAGCGTCTTAGACCTGTGTTTACCGTCATACACTCGTGATCCGATCGACCGAAACACATCTAAACACCAGCTGTAAACAGGGACATACATCATAAATGGTTATAAATTGTGAACCAATGAGAATTATTACAAACTTGATTATCACAAATATAGTTTATCCAAATGCTAATTAATCTACATAAGAGACCTCAAACACTAAACTGGGGGAATAAACTGCTTTAAAGGAGAACTCCGGTCAATTTTAACATTGAGCTCATTTTTTTGTACATTTGGAGTGCTGTCAGTACAGAGAACAACGACAAAAATCGGTGTTGCCTACACCGTGTTATCCTCTTTTTAAAATTTGCACCCTGTTGACTTCAATGGGGCAAGTTTTAAATCTGCTTTTAGCCTCTTAACATCCTTGATGTGTCATTACAAGTGCACAGCCAATGTGAGTGATTCCTTCAGAGTGAACACGAGTGAATCTGACTGCAGTAGATGTGAAAGAAATGGATAAAAATGATGTTATTTAAGCCAGCGCAAATACCTGTGTTTACATCCTGTTTTCGGTTGAAGTCCAAAGTAGTCGATTGTCGAGTTCACGCGTGTGATCATAGGTAACTAAAGAATTCACAAAATGACTTTATTAAAAGACGAACAGAACTAAACACTGAAGGTTAATTACTGACACACAACCAATGAACAGAGACTAATAATGTAACCGTGGCAACTAAAGAGCGGCGGGAAATTCAGAGGAAGGAGCACATGTGACTGATGAACGTGACATCTAAACATGTCAGTTTTATAGAACAATCAGTGTTTATACTAAATTGAAGTGGGACAAACCCTCTTAAAGTATAACTAAAAAAAATAAAAGAATAATTATTAAAACTATTTATTCTAAAAAGTAAAGTTTTCCCAATATTTTGATATTAAGCATAAAGTAAGGTGTTCTGATCCACGAGCCCCAGTGCACCAGTCCCACCTCTCCTCCAAAAATGATTTAAAGAGTATCATAAAAGTAAAGTTAATACACTTCGTGCTCTGTGTAGTAAGTCTTGAAGCCATAAAACAGCTCTGAGTGAGGAACGGGTCTAAACGCCAGCGCTCACCTTCTGTTCTGCTCCGCTTGTTCACACGACTCACATCAGCTTCACTCCACCTTGTGTGTTTATCATTGTATCATCATTTTTGAAAATGCAAAAAAAAAAAAAAAATGATAATGATAATGAGAAGTCAAGGTTGTCAATGTCCATACAGTGGGTTGAAACACAGGCATTAATGCAACAGGAACTGGGGTGTGTTCCCCGTACGACGACGCTGAAAGACATTAACACGGACATCAAACATCACGTGTCACCTCAGCAAATATGACAGAGTTTAGGAGTATCCAGGTGCAGTGCATGCTCTGCTTTTGGTATAAATCCTTCTTTCCCGATGGTGATAAACAGGCTTCTTCAGTCCGTCAGGTCACGTGGACACTTCATTAACTTTATTGCTCCCGAGAGATTCATCACATTAAAGTATTTGCTATTTGAAATGGATGCCATGTTCTACTTATAAACGTCCCCTGTTCCTGCACAATCCCTCGCCTCATAAACATCACTCTCAGACGCGAGAGGCTCAGATATGATGCATTAGGCCTATACCGCATCAGATCCAACACATCGCTGTTGCTTTCAGTTAGTGTTTTCAACAAGACCTGCACATTAAAGCAGCACGTATTCATTTCAGCTTCTTTTACATGTGCATTTAAGCCTGATCTGTGATTAGATGACCGTTACATAATCTTTGCTACAGTCTTGTAACATCCAGAAGCATTGTCAGCCAACTATGTTCATCATAGTTCAACGAGTCTGTGTTTCCCCAAACCATCGTTCCAGCGAACATTCGCAAACAGCATCTCAGAGTTGTGTGTGTGTGTGTGTGACAGATCTCGAGCTGTGGTTAGAAGAAGAGTTTCTAGTTTTCATGACATGTGGACTCAATAAATCCTGATCTTGAGCAAAATAATCAAGCTGACATTCAGGACAACCTGTGTCTTTAATTCAGAATACATGCAAATGTCATTTACCTCTGTTAGTTCGTCAAGAGATTTAAAGCGTAGTTGTTGAAGAGCGTGTGTGTGTGAACGAGCTCTAGTGTGTGAGAACGAGTCTATGATTGAATCTGGAAATAAAGCAAAATAACTGAGAAAGATGAGAAATAGTCCTCAGATGACAGTCTGTAATTTATAGTAAAACATCTCGCATTAATTCAATCTCAAACAGATTCATTTACAGTACATAAGTTATTACTCCTCCACATGTGTGACATCATTAACCAACAACCAATTTGCGGCAATACGGGAAACAGTCGAGACTAGCTAGTGGATTCTTCAACGATGGATCTTACTGAAAGTCTTCAGAGAAAGTCACATTACATCCGAATCACAAAAATGTTGAAATGGTGCATTTATATTAGGACGTGTTAATTTCTGTGATTAATAATAGCAAAATCATGTCTGTCTGGCTGACTGGTTGTACTAAACAATATTAATAAAAACAAATAAGCAATGAATAAATATGAATGCACGTGTGAATAGAAGTATGGATTCCTGTACAGATTAACATTCAAATATGATCATGTTTCAGAGACGTGACTTTTCCAGCCCATCTGTCATACTTGTGAATATCAGTAATGGTAATATCTATAAGCATATATAGAATGAGTGAATTAATATCTCCATATACCGGTTAGAGTCTGCCGGTGTGAGTAATGCGCTGACTTTCTCAGGTTTATAGAGATGGATTGTGGATTAAATAAATGTCCTCTAACTTGAGATCTGATTTGTAAGAATGTCAAAAACTGTATTCTGTAGTCAAAAAATAAATGTGTGTATTATTGAACCATAAAGAAATTAAATAAAAATACATTAATTATTAAAGGGAAATACCGTTATAGCATTATAATTAATATATTGATTTTACAGATAAGAAAAAAAAATATGCAGAAAAATTCAATTGGTTGTTTTTTATTTATTTATTATTTCGACTGATATTTACAAAATAATTAAATAAATAAATAAATCTCACGGTGCAACATTGCACTTATCATCATTTACTTGCATGTATTAGATACCGCATACGTATTTCTTCTTTCTGTTGGTCTAAATAACATTTCCCCAAGACACAGTCAAGTATGAACGTGCCGTCCTCCATTATTCCTTATTCTTTCCAACAACAAACCGGTTGGACTTGACAAATCCGTAATTACGACTTCAGAAGTGGGAAGTAGGACATTTCCGACGGCACGTGAAGGCGGCATGAATTACACCTAACCTGAGCTAATCAATCACATATATTTTTTAAAATATTTTATATTTTTATTTTAATTTTGGGATCAGCTGGAAATGCCCCCGACAGGATTTCATGAGGTTCATCTGAGTATACAGTTCTGTCTCAGCACTGTGAAATCATTTATATTGTGAATACACGTGACTACACATCTCCACGACTGTGAGCGATCATTAGTTCTGTCACTGATGCGATGAAAACGCCTCCCAGCGTCCCTCGACCCAGCACAGATTCATCTGTACACCTTTCGCTGTGTTGACGGCGGGCGTCCCGCTGTGCGCCGGGCATCAGTCAAACACTCGTACGCTTTGTTGTGGCGCTCCGGCGGCCCACAGAGAAGAGAGATGCCTCTCCACAGCAGTGTGTGTTGATGCTGCTTCATGTATGTTGTAAGAGAGAGTGTTGGGATCAAAGATGAGTTGAACAGTGACCCGAGGAGGCGTCTTTCAGTTCAATGACAGGCATGAACAAAGAGATGCCCTGTTCGTAGACGACTGTGCGAGACCGACAGATGATTAAACTCTTTTATTTCTTTAATAATTTCCTTTATAAAGGGCTGAACTGTGTGTGTGTGGCCGATTACAGTATATTAAAGGTCCTTGCACACTGAGTCTGAAATTTTCGTATGCGTTTTTTTGTATTCGTCATTCTAAAAATGTGTCACGCACAGAAACCTCGCACACTGAGTCCGATGCGTATTATTAATCAGTTGTGAAACAATTCGCTAAACAATACAAAATGGAGTCTACAAGCAGTGAGGATGATTTTGCTGTCCTCTCTCTTCTTAAAGGTCCCATATTGTACACCTTTCTGAAGTTTTATTTTAGGTTTTGATGTCCTTAAAGGGGTGGTTGATTATGATTATACTTTTCTAACTTTAGTTAGTGTGTAATGTTGCTGTTTGAGCATAAACAACATCTGCAAAGTTACAACGCTCAAAGTTCACAGCAAAGGGAGATATTTGCTTTTACAGAAATCGCTTTTTAAGGACTACAACAAACGGCTGGTAGAGACTACACCACATTCCTCCCGGGTTAGTGACATCACCAACACTAGAATTTACATAAACCCCGCCCCCTGAACACGATTTTATAGATTATCAAGACAGAATATGCTAATCAATGACTAGAAGATAACTACACATCAGCTTCATAAATTCATCAATTAACCGTTCAGAAATGTCCTGTTTCATTCTACATGTTGTCACTTCTACTTGAGTCTCTCCGTCATTGTCTGACTCCAGTTTGAACATAAAAGGCTAAAAGTTTCTGAAAGTTTCAGGACACAAGCTCTTGAAGCTCCGCCCTCTGTGCCGGGAGCAGCAGCTCATTTGCATTTAAAGGAACAGACAATAAACGTGCGTTTTTGCTCACCCTCAAAAAGTGACAATTTTAACATGCTATATAAAAATATCTGTGGGGTATTTTGAGCTAAAACTTCACACACACACTCTGGGGACATCAGAGACTTATTTTACATCTTGTTGAAAAGGGCATTATACCACCCCTTTAAGATTATATATTTGCGGTATAAGTACCAAAAACCATCTCAATATATTTTTACAGCTCCTTTCTCAGAAGCTCTGCCAAGAACAGGTTGATTTTTGCCTACTTAATATTCATGAGCCTCTCTTCTGATTGGCCTGTTGTTTTCTGAGTGACCCACCATTGGTGGGGGTGGGACTGAAGTAGTTCTGACATCACATTTATACATAACTCACAATGGCTCGTGAAAAGGCACTTTATGCAGGCTGTGTGCATTTGTCTGTGGATCGACTGTTTTGAAACTTATATGGTAGTTTCATCGCCCCTAGACCTCTGCTATCATGAAAAAAGCCAGGGAATTTCAGTTTTGACAATATGGGACCTTTAAAATGAGGGTGAAAAAGAGGAAATATTGGGTCTATCATTCAATCCTGAGATTGCGTAGAGAAGAAGGAGAGTTCGATACGGGATTATCCCGATGATTCAGAGTTTTCCTCAGGATGACAGAGGCTCAGTTTGATGCTCTGCTAGCGATACTGGAGACACATTATTAAAAACAAGACCACCGATTTCCAAGAAACAATTGATCCTGAACAGTTCTGGATTTTGTACGGTGGCTCTGAATTGTCAAAAAACCTCTAAAAATGCTTGCTACAGATGAGAGTGTGTAAACGTGATTGACACAACGTGAGGTCAAATTGATGTTTTAACCTGAGAAAATTTCGGACTCATTGTGCAAGGGCCTTAAAGCTTGAAATTGTAAGCTGGTCAATATGTATCATATGCATTTGTTTGGTCAGTGTTTCTGTGCTTTCTTCGGTTTGTCTGTTTGCTGTTGTTGGCTGTACGGCTCTTTCAAATGACTCTAATGATCATGGTGACGTGATGTAGGACTGCAATGCGGTCGAGACCTGGTGCTTCATAGCCGACAATCCCCAACTGACTAAACAACAGCAGTTTCCTCAGGAAAGAAGAAACCAAAAATTAGATCTCTTTAATATCTTTATTGTCTGTCCAGTTACACTTTACGATTGTTAACTTTAGTCATTTTACTAACTATAATTAACTTTGCAACTTCTTGTCAGCTTACTTTAAAAGCCTTTTATATTACATGGTTTAAGGGACCCAATTCCAATTTTTTCCTCATGTGGCACAGATCGGATATGACGCACGAACGGGAAAGCAGGAAAAAAGCATGTGGATTCAGATATTCTCAGATCGGTTTCAGGCCTCATTCACATGTGGAAATAAATCTGATACGTGCATTTGTGTCTGCCACGTAAGCGGACAGTTCGGATATTCCTGTCAATGCGATTCATCCGTCATTGAAGATGCGACGGTGGCGAATGACATCGACTCAGGTGGAAGCCAACTGTGATCACATGACTCTTTTCAACGACGCAGTCAAGGACGAGGCTCAACCTAATGTTTTGTGGACCTGGTGCGGAAAGAAAGAGCTTGTATTATCATTTCGTTTGTGTCCATTGCAAATCTTTTCCGGTCTAAGCTTTTCCGGGTCAGTACGTCTACCTTGGGTTGTTTGGCCTAGTGTATAGTGGAAATGTAGCGGAAACAAGCTTCCATAGATATCGTACATGGGTCACTTTTAAAGAAGATGTAAGCTGGTCATCAAAAAAAATAAAAAAATAAAAAATACAAAAGGATATAGCAAACAAATCGGAATTGGGCATCAAGACCTGCGGTGTAAATGCGGTCTAATACTCGAATGAGTTAGTTGACATGTAGTTACAAATCGTTGAGAGTAAGTTAACATGTAGTAAAGTTACTTATTGTTAGTAGAATGTCTAATGTGGACTCTGGAAATAAAGTTTAACTGTGTCTCCAAGAAGAGCTATGAGCAAGCAATGTCCAAATGAGCAAATGGAGAATCTCAGATGTTTCTCCTTAAGAAAGACCCCAGTCTCTTTTATATCCCAAACCGTGCTCAGGTTAGAGGTCTTCATGGGTCCACTCGGATCCGAAGACCCTCTGATAGTCTGATATTAGTAGCCTTGGGTTTCGGTCATTTTTAAATGATGTGCTTTTACCGAATGGACCTGATAATACCTGAATTATGTCAAAATACGACAACTTTCCACTATTCGTTTCAGGTGTTTAACAATTTTTTATCATTTAAAACAAATACATTTGAAATGACAGCGTTACTATTGGCCTTCTTCTCTGTAAATTTTTGAAAATGAATGTATGTATGTCGGGTCTGGGTAAGAAGTGATTCGGGTCGGGTACAGACCCCAGAAAACCTCTAGCTCAGATTTCCCAAGATATTAACGTCTGCAATCAAAGGTCAGAGATCTGCATATGAACTCAAACATTTCTCATTCCTTCACAAGCTGCAACTCACAATCATTTCACAGCTCATTCACAATCATTTTGCAATCCACAGTCATGTTATAGCTTCGAAATATAACAATTAAAACAGAAAACTAAAGATATCATTCCATAAAGTTCTTCTAAAACCCTTCAGGATTAAAACTCACCCTAAAACCATGCAGCAGAACCCCTGACACATGGCATAAAGTGTAAACTCATCCACACACAGACACACACACACACACACACACACACCTAAGTCTCTTTCCTTCAGGTTACACATGCTGGAATTAATTCGCGAGTCCACCGTGACATTCAAAGTGACGTTGCTTACGTGAGCGTCTCCTGTTCTCCCTGCCCTCAGTAAATTGGATTAAAGCTGCATCTCCTTGTGCTGTTTGTTGAGGTTATTCTTTCCCTTCTTGATGTGAAATACTTTACAGCTCAAACTGCTGGATCTCATCAGACCGCACGCCTCAGCTGTGCACAAAGGCACAGTGCTTTATTATTATTTATGAGGTGGAACATTGTCAAGTGCTTTAGAATGACCTTCATTTATTTAGAGACCATAAACCTTGACCGTCTTATGACGAGGAATATTCCCCTCACAGTGCCACAACAGATCACAAACTACAGCTTATGGATACATGTCACATCTTATGTGCAGTCTGGAGATGATCACATGACAGTCAAGATTCGCAGAAAACAAGTCATGCTGGATTAGATGTTTTTGCTTTGAAATCCTCCAGCTGCCCTGCTGAATAACCAGCTTGAACTCCTGGTTTCTGCTGGTTTGAGCTGGTGTAGTGCTGGTCTGGCTGTTCTCAAACTGAGCTGGATAGCAGCTCCACCAGACTCCCGCTCCCCACGCTGGTCCCAGCATGCCAAACATACCTTATTCTGGATTTTTCAGCAGGGCATGTTCATACGCATATCTGCATTATTTATGGACACGAACCTCACAGCTTGAGATATGATGCATGTTTTATGACTTTTTCTGTGTATACCATGTATTTAAAGTGCCCCTATTATGCTATCTTAAAGATTCCTTACGATAGGTTTACATGCTTCCAAGGTCAGCAATTAAAATTTCTTATGATACACATTGCAGCACCAGTTTTTTTCTCATTCAGTTTCAGTAAATCCCTCATTTCTGAAAGCCAACTCTGCTCTGATTGGTCAGATGGCCCAGTCTGTTGTGATCAAGCGTGCCGCACAAGCCCTGAAAAGTGAAGCCAAAACGTCTCGATCTCCCCCCGGTGACTGGTCCTAGTATAGGTCATAAGCCCCGCCTCCCCGTGTTATTCAACGAGATGTGAGACCAACTAAACAATTAAATTACACTTCAAATTTCTTTTTTCCAAAGGTGGTTTCTTTCATTTGCTGTCGTTTTTATCACGCTGATGTAAGTTCAAGTGTCTGTTTCAAAAATAAGTTGGTTTTTAGTTAGTTACGTGATGCGGTGGTGTAACGTCATGATTGACAGCTGTGATTGACAGGTTCTCCGAGCGAAGTAGTCACTGAAGCACCAACGGACATTTATTTCGGGATCTTCGGAGGACTGAGGAGATTGTATTTACTTTATTTTAACAAGCCTCTTGTCGTACTGCAATCAATTTTTTAAAAATTGTGCAGAATGCACTTTCCCTGAGGAGAGTGAGGGCGGAGCGTTGATTTCGCGGCTTTACTTCCTGCTCACGACTGCGCAGGTCTGGTCCAGAGATCGCCACTGCGCAGACTCAAGGTCCAATATGTCAGCGCCATATTAGGACACTGGCGGCTTCAGTTCTCATCAATGGAAGAGAGCGAAGGGGCGTCATCCATCTTTTTTTACAGTCTATGGTTGTGATTGGTCTACTCTGCTCTGATTGGTCAGATGACCCAGTCTGTTGTGATTGGTCTACGCTGCTCTGATTGGTCAGATGGCCCAGTCTGTTGTGATTGGTCTACTCTGCTCTGATTGGTCAGATGACCCAGTCTGTTGTGATTGGTCTACTCTGCTCTGATTGGCCAGATGGCTCAGTCTGTTGTGATTGGTCCACTTACCAACACTCATTAGCATATCTGAATTTCAGCTCTGGATCTTGATACACAGTGATACGAACAATTTGCTTTGGCAGCAAAAAACAGCGTCTTCTCGACATTTCGACAACACAAACCAAACTATTTCATGCCTCAGCTATAACTACAGTGTTTGAGGGCAGAGAGATGAGAGATGAAGATGATACTAGCATTAGAGCTGCTACTAATGATAATGACTGTTTGTGGAGCTGTTACTTATGACGAATGCTCTCTTTTTGCCAACGCGTTTAAATGTTCGTCATGATCATACTTGTCAAAGGTTTAATAAACACAAGCGAATCGTTGTTATTGGCATCATGTGAGTGTTTGAATCGAGATTGTGATATATTAACGATTAATCATGCAGCTCTATAGCGGGCATTATGCAAATTTGTCACAAACCTACGCAGGTTCAGCAGGAAGTGAGACTGAATTACCGACTCGTTTCAGCAGTTCACAATCACTTCTTCCTTTGGGAGACAATAGCTTTATTTATCTGCACTTTGATCTTTGAAACTTTGCAGACAATCTCTGAAAAAGCATAACTTGGGGCACTTTAGGATTAAATATCCAAGTATAAAATTGAATCTTAACACATTTATAAGACCACCCAGAGAATAAGATTTTAACGCACGTGTGGTTTCAACAGTTTAATTTTTCCATAAATGTAGGTAAATCACAGATGCTGTTGATAAAGCTAAATTTGAACATCTCTTTTAAAATGATCCACTGAAAAATAGCAGAGGAATTGACCGCCATGTGAACAGCATGTTATTCACCGGTGTATCTCCAGCACTACAGTGAGGATCGTGCCGCTCACCTCTGAAGAAGCAGTCTTTGCTGTGCACCACGTAGATCCTCCTCCGCTGCAGGCACGCGGTGCGGTACAGCTCGCAGTGGTTCTCATAGAAACGTCCATCCGAGCCACACACGGGAACAAACGAAGTGTGGCACCTTTCCTGGCACACACACTCGACCCGGCCCGTCACATTCCTGACCACACACTCCCGACCCCGGCCACAGTACGTCCTCCTGCACGGACCCTCATCTGGAGAGAGAGAGCGCTCAAAGTTAAGATCAACATCGTTTTGTGCACAATTCATCAGCATTTCTTTTCTGACACCATCAATCCCTCGGTAACATGAACAAGTTAATATGAACAATACTTGGTAACACTTTACAATAAGGTTCATTCGTTAACTACCTTAGTTAATATGAACTATGAATGAACAATACTTCTGCATTTATTCATCTTAGTTCATTTTAATTTCAACATTTACTAATACATTATTAAAATCAAAGGTTGTCTTTGTTAACATTAGTTAATGCACCGTGAACTAACATTGAAAACAATGAAAAGCTGTATTTTTATTAACTAACATTAACAAAGATGAATAAATATTGTAACAAATGTACACTCATTGTTAGTTCATACATTAACTAATGTTAACTAATGAACCTTATAGTAAAGTGTAACCAATCTCTCTTTATTTTTCATCCACCTGTCATACAAAGACAATTTTCACCATTCAGTCAACTGCAGATTGATCTTTTTTCCTGTTTTGATCTCACATTATGAAAGTAAAATGAGTTTATATTCGCTCTGCTATGAGCATAGCACAACAACGACAGAACAGCATGTTTGTAAAGCATTTTGGACGCACTGCGGTCCACACTATCCCAGAGAATATGTTAAAGTTTCTCCAGCCAAGTCTAAAACCCCACTCCCCGTGGATTCCCTGAGTTGGCGCAGGGAAAGCTGCAGGAGTCTGGATCACTCTCTCCAGAGCCGCAGGAACGCAGTCGGGGAAAACTCCTGCTGGGGTCACGCGCACGAATCTCAGCCTGTGCATCATCCATGCCAGTTTTAGTACTTTCTTCGGGCGACAGCTGGTAGGTAGGAAATGATTCCCAATTAATTCTGGACCGCTGACTGAGACCGCTGGAGTGGCATCAAACCCGGATCGCCGCTGGCCGCTCTGTTCACCGCACACAGTTAAAGCTGGCCGTATGACGGCGCTCACCATGAGGCAAAGCTAGAGATTATGCAGCACCGAAGCATTAAACTAAACTGTGTACAGATGAGAACTTTCAGTGTAGACCGCAGCATAACTCAATAATCATGGACGTTACTACATGATTATGTCATATAACAACACTTTTCCAGCAAAAATAAATATACTGCGTTTAGGGTTGGGCACCGAGAACAGGTCCCATTTTAGAGCCGGTTCCATATTTCCAAGATCCGTAGATTCGATAAGACACACATGCATGATTCCTGTCTGGGTATTTTAATGTGTTTTAATGTGAATTGTAAACCATTCAAACCCAAGAAGACGCAAAACAGACACAATAGTGCACAAATACAGAATTGAGTTCTCCTTCGCTGCTTGTGCTTTAATGGACAAATACACACAAAATGATGATGAAATATCCTCATAAACACAATCAATTTGGTCTTACGTGAAGGTAAACAGTTGAGGAAGAAAATAAAGTGGATCAGTATATTGGATCAGTGCATTCGCTATTAAAGAGACAGCAGCCTAATATTCCTGATGCTGTCTGTCATTAATGCTAATCACACAAAAGACAAAGAGAAAATCACTCACTGCTCTTCACTTAATAACTTTAATAAGGATTAATCTATATTTTATATAAAATTAATCTATAAAAAGACTATGCGTCAATGCTATGCAGTGTTATTTTACATTTGATTACATTTGATTTCAATTTCTTTACCTGAACTTTGTTCATTTATATTTATGTGTATATATTTGTGTTATTGCAAGTTTGTTTACTTGTTCTTATTTAATTATTGACTGTTTACTTGTCTTTAATAATGTTTGAAATTTAAATTAGCTGTTTTTGCTGTGGTATTTTTATTAAAACCACTGGCAAAAGTTCGTTTAGGCTGCCGATTTTTTTTTTTTTTTTTTTTTTTAATGATACCCAACCTTGACTGTCATATACACTGTTTAATACCATGGTCTGTCTGAATACTTGATTCTGATTGTCTGGAAGGTGTGCATTAAAACCGTTTAATGCACAGGTAGTTGCACACGCACACAGAAACATTCAGGAGCACAGAAATGAGTTTTCAACACTGCCTTGCGACTTTGATAAAAAAAATAAAAAAATAGCTTCACTACATTATACTGTATAACTCAGCAACAAGAGGGTAACATCGCTGTTTTTGAAGTACTTATCTCACAGCTTTACTACTTGTAGAGAGATACTGCACAGACGCAGGTAATTCACACACACACACACACACACACACACACACTCAATCTCTCTCTTTCACACCTTCACTCAAATAAATCAAATAATCAATCAAATAAATACATAATCAAATCAAATAAATGTATCTTACCACGCTCTGTGTCTGATTTAAAGCAGGAAGAATGCTAGATCTAAAGAGCTGTAACTGACAAAAATAACTCATTTTTATCTCTGTGGACAAATATTGCTCTGCAAACATCAATAACTTGTTGTGTCATTAACAAATGACCATTGTAAACACAGGTAAACTAAATGCTATTGGCTATTTGAAAAGGGGTAGGAGCCAATCAATATGTCCCGCCTTAGCTTCCTGTTTCAGGGGAAATTACGTCAACGCATCAAACAAAGCTGCGCGATCCAAGGCACTTCAGGCCTTTAAAGGTCCCGTATTATGCCCCTTTTCACAAGATGTAAAATAAGTCTCTGATGTCCCCAGAGTGTGTATGTGAAGTTTCAGCCCAAAATACCCCACAGATCATTTTTTACAGCATGTTTAAATTGTCATTTTTTGGGGCTCAGAAAAATGCTCTGTTTTAGTGTGTGCCCTTTAAATGCAAATGAGCTGCTGCTGGACGACCCAGGGGGCGGAGCTTCATGAGCTCGCGCTCAGTCTGTCAGGACAAATTCATCTCACGCAATGATGATAATATCAGAAACTCTCAGTAACGGTGTTCATTTCGAGTCGGACAATAATGCCTACAGAGTCAGAGTGCTGTATAGAGATGAAACAGGTATAGTTCAGTAGTTTAATTACGGTTATAACGTATTTGTCATCTGCTTGTATGTATCCACTATTAATAGCCTACAAGTCTGCTGTTTCGGACCAGGTCAAACATATACTGATGAGTTTAATAAAGTTTATTGTACATCACACAAAAGATGAAGCGTCAGTTTTACTTCAGAAAATCACCGTAAGAGCTGAGTAAACACAGTAAGTTATAAGAAGTGCGCAAGTACATAAACGAATTTCGGTAGAGTTGAGGGAGCATTTTCTTTAAAAACAAAATAATTCCACCTCGTCTTCAGCGGCTGCCTCAGATTTCGGGAGTAAATAGAGAGAGCTATGTGGATTAATACATCCAGCCACACAACACCTACAACGCTTGGGAGACATTCTCATCAGTGCAGCAGCTGTGAACTCGATCAGGGCGGGGCTATGTTAGAACGGCAGTGTCTGTCAACACTCGTGGGCGGGGCCTGTGGCTCGTGGGCGGGGCCTGTGCTTAGTGACGTCACTAAAACAGCATTCTGAAAACAGGTCGTTGGGAGACACTGCTGATGATTTATGGGGATTAATAAAGGAGTGAGTGGATTTTTATCACTATTGGCTGGTTGTGTACACACACTGCCAACACACATTTATGTCCAAACAGCATGCAAAAGTGAATTTTGCATAATACGGGACCTTTAATACTCTTTGATTGAGTATGACTAGCAGTAATAGTGATGTTTGCCATGGCTAGATATAATAAAATCTGATCAACAGGGCAATATAAATATGTGCAGCCCCTCAGGAGCCCAGCCCATGTCGTTTGGCTTACAAATTATATACTGCACCTTCATAAAGCAACAGCAACACCGTGACCTTCCTCCTCCGTGTCAAGGTTGCAGACGATTACCAGATCATTTGTATTCCCTGAGCATTGAAGATTAGGCGCTTATAGCTGAGCTCTGCTTCTGTGGAAATGATCTGCTCTTCTTCGGACGCCTGCTGTCCGGCCATCTCTTGTCTTTCTAAACTCTTTCTCTGCTCCACGCTGAACAATCTGGTCCAGAACACAAATGCTCCTTTCACAGCACTCTTAGTAATTCTGCAGAGATGTCATCCTCTTTGCAATCGTGGCATGTGCTCTCTGACAATTCCCAACCGCACTCCGCTGTGATTTACTTAAGAAGCTAAAGAGTTGATTTGTAATCCATTCAATGTGGGCAGCGAGACAATGGTGAAACATGAGTCTTAAAGGTTCCAGCGAAAGCTCTCCAACTCTGCCAAGCCGCTAATGCGTTTGTTTATCACGGCCATTCTTGGGACTGTTAAGAAGCTGCAAACCATTGCTTGTCCAACTCAACAATCACTCCAGGCCTGGAAGAACATTTCAAACGAATCCCCTGTGGAGTCACAAAGGGAATGTTTGGAAGTATTGTTTGTCTGCTGTAGATGCCCATGGATCTCATCCCATTGTCATCAGGTTAATGTGACTAATTGATTCCTTTCAAAGAGAGTCACGCAGAAAAGAGCAACAGTGGTGTAATCCTTGAAAGCTCACATCACATGAACAGCGTCCGCTCTGACATTACCCACAGACCACCACTGCAACCTCCAGGGCCAAAACTTCCGCCAGAGAAGAAGTCCGCTTCAAGTTTCACAAATTTTGCATGAATTCACTCTGAAGTGGCTTTCCTGGAGCTCAAACAGTAGAGCGCTGGCGCCTGCAACGCCAAGGTCATGGGTTTGATTCCCAGGGAATGTGAGAACTGATAAGAATGTAAATGTGTACCTTGAAATGCAATGCAAGTCGCTTTGGATAAAAGCGTCTGCCAAATGCGTAAATGTAAATGAGGTACACTCTTAACCTAAATGTTTTTTTTTTTTTTTTTTTGTTTTTTGTCAAAGAAATGAATGTACTATATTTTAGTTTGATAATGTTTTTTTTTTTAATGTAATATTTAGTATTTTTAGGGGATTTTTTTATACTTAATTCTATTTACGCTGTATTTATAATCCATTTATACACTTTTTGAGCATAGACCTGAAAATGAAATTTCCAACTTAAACTGTGGGTAAATCTTGAATGCTTTAGACTGAAGTTTGATCTCTTTTCAAAGACGACACTTGGCAGATTATTGCTGAAATAAGAAAAGTTTTAAAAAATGACCTTAAAAAAAGGAACAGAATTGTACGTGTATTGTTATGAAAAATGCACAAAAATCCTATTTTTTTATTTTTATATGAAATCTAAATTTTCTAAATCACCATTTACTCTAAAACTGTGAGAAAATCAAAGCCATAAACATAAGCAAGTTGTGTTCCAAATTTGAAGTTGATGTCTAAAAAAATGAGCTTGAGTTTGTTTGGCTGAAGAAACAAAAGTTTCCACTAGATAAAGTTCGTCTCATTCATTTTTGACCACGAGGAGCACAAGTGTGAATATTCTCTTCAGGATCATTTAACCTTTTCAAATCATGTCCATGATTACAATTGTGTGTTCACATAACAAGTGCCAAAACCTTAAACCAAGTTTAAGTAAAAAAAATTCTAAACAAAAAAAAAACAAAGTGTAAAATTTTCGGTCAAAAATGACAGAAGAGCACCAGAGGGTTAAAAATAGATATTCTCCATTGGCATTGATGGTTCCAAGATTGTGGAAAAAGGTTATTTAAAGGGACTGTTCACCCAAAAATGACATCATTTACTCACCCTTAATCGTTCCAAACCTGTATGAGTTTCTTTCTTCTGCTGAACATGAAAGATGATATTTTGAAGAAAACCATTGCCAACCAAAACCAAACACTTGATGGGTTCAATTGAAAAAAAAAAAAAAAAAAAAGGAAGTCAATGGGGACCAGCAACTATTTGGTTACAGACATTCATTCTTCAAAATATCATCTTTTGATTTCAGCACAAGAAAGAAATTCTTACAGGTTTGGAACAACTTGAGGGTGAGCAAATGATGACAGAATTTAATTTTTTGGGTGAACTAAAAAAAATGTTGCACTAAGAACTGTTCTGTGGGAAACCAAAACGCTTACATTTCTACAAAAACCTCGTTTTGGAGTGTAAACAAATATGGGCTTTAAACCATCCAGGGGTCATCTAGTCACCTTAATTATCAATTAACTTTTTATTCATGAGAATTTTGCTTTCATGGGACCTGAGAGAGACAGCACAGGGAAATGTGCGTCTGATTGCTTAGTAAAGTTAAGTAATTATTTGCATGCACAATTATTTGTGACCGATCAGCACCTGATTCACTAATTGAAATATGCAGATCAGACAGCGGTGCAAACGTGCCCAAAGATCTGTGCCGGCGCACGAACATCTGAATAATCTCTTCGAAATGAATGGTTATGGTGCGCTTCTCCATCATCTGATGCTTTAATGTCATCATGATCGCTGGAAAGTGCACACAAACATCCCTTTCAGATAAATGCTCAGTTACTTAGACAAATAACGTTCAGTTTTATGCATAAATAACAGTCTGTAATGAGTCGAATTTACATAAGGGCATGTTTGCATGGGAATGAATGACAGTGATTTGAATACTCAAGGTACAGTGCTATTTCAGTTTTTAATGTGTGTGTGTGAATAAGCCAGTAAGACATCTGCTTGATTTGCAATAGCATGTGGTTGTTTACTGAATTTGCCCCTTAGTGTTATCGTTCAAGCTATTTTTACTAAGAAATTGCGAGTAATTTCCATAAACAATTGCAAAGAAATGGCAAGTAACATTGAATTAAATCATATTTTCTTACTCCAATAGACTTACAGTGTCATAGTGATGATTGACTTTCAAACATCAATAATCATCTGTTCACAGAGACGCCCGAATAATGAATGACATGTGCGCTTGTGGTTCTGATATCCTGGTCACATGACACTGTCCTTCTCAAATAACAAGCTAAACTGTCATGGTTGCTTCAGCAAATGTGTTTGTCTCGTATTTGCTTTTGTTAACACTATCATGTGTGTGTTTCCCGAAGCCAAATCATTTTGCAGAAACCTTTTTCCAGTGACATAAAAATATCACACTCTTTTTATAAAGTGACACTGTTCACATCTGAATCGAAATGAACAGAAGGTGACTATTAATAATATTAGCTGAACAAAAGTTAGCAGTAATACATCAAACACACGCTTTTCACTGTTTTTTTTTTGTGGTAATTTTGAGGCAATGTTCAGTAAATGAGGGGATTTTAAGAAGTGACGAAGTTTCCTAATAATTGGCAGTTGATAAAACGTCTCTAAAACATTTTGGTTTCATCAAACAGGTGAAACTATTGTAATGCATGTGTGTGGTTTACGACAGACAGAAGTTTGGCAGTAACTCAGGTAAGGGATCGACTCTCATATTTATATACAGCTGTCACTCTTAAAGAAACATCACAACTTGCTGTAATAATGAGGTGAAGCCACACGGTCACAGGCGTTCCTCATCAGTTTGATTCATATGAAAGGGAAGATTTGTATGAAACAGTAAGCATGAAGCTCCAGCTATAAACCCAATCAAGCCGTACACAATCAAACTGGACAAAGACACACACATAAGATTGTTCCATGCACTTCTTATATATTCATCAGCAATTCACCAAAGCAAACGGTCCTGAGATGTATTACAGTAAAGTACAGTACATATTTATAATGTCCATGTTTTTGTTGTTTTCATTATACGGAGCTCATGACTAATCTGATATTTTGCTGTAGAACTGTGATGCGCTAAGTTCCTCAGTAATCGGAGAACAGTGAGATCTTGAACGTGAAGAGAACAGCAGAAGGTAAAAGGCATTTCTGAGAGCCGACATCTATCACGCGTCTCACACTTCTGCTCCGCTAAACGTCTCGGAGAAAATATGACTTCCAAAGAGAAGCAAGGTCAAAAGTCAAAGTGAAACAGAGAGAAAGAGTGATGAGCTACAACTCAAGGGCCGTGTGTGTGTGTGTGTGTGTGTGTGTGTGTGTGTGTGTGTGTGTGTGTGTGTGTGTGTGTGTGTGTGTGTGTGTGTGTGTGTGTGTGTCAGGTTGATTTCAGATGTAAACACACGAGCAGAAAGCCAGCGCTGGACTCACTGGGTGGCCTGATAACAGTTTATTGATCGTCAGACTCCCGCTCCATCTGTTAGTGGTGTGTGTGTGTGTGTGTGTGTGTGTGTGTGTGTGTGTGTGTGTGTGTGTGTGTGTGTAGGGCAGTTTACACCAGCAGGTGTAGAGGAATGAATCAACAAAAAAACACGCTGAGATGAGAAGTTAGCGTAGGGAAAGACTAGTTGTTGTACAAAGCTGTGGTGACCGGTCTATTTGTCAAGCTACAACATTTCCCAGTTTACAGGAGCGTCACGTGTTCTTCATCAGAGAGGCTTTTTCCTGGAGCTTGTAGTTTTGCTTTCAGTGAAGTTTGTCTTCAAACATCAATATCACAAATATATTGATTTGTTCCCCCCCTAAAACAAGAACAAGAACTAACAATTTCCCAGTAAGGTAAGAAACAAGCTTGATGGTAAAATACTTCTGACATATTTCTGGGACGAGGGTAAAGCTGTAAAATCTATACATAAGAGCAGTGAGAATAATGAAATATAAATGATGAAGGCATGAAGGTAAACAACTTCCCAGAGTTTTAATGTGATCTTCATATAACAAAAAGCAGTATAGCGGCTCCTGACCGTACATTTAAGCAGATTCTGGGTCTTATTGCCAGTTTATGATTAACATTTGATGAGCTTTATATTGTAATCACTGAACACTTTTGGCAGTGGTTGTGTTATTCGGCCTGAGGGTGGCGCTCTAATGTTGATTGACAGGCTTTAAGTAGCCTACACATTACAGTTTTGCTCAATTGCTAAAACACAATTTCTGAAACCTTGCTCCTTTTTCTGAAAACATTAAACACAAAACCTCATCTTCAAGCATATTCACAAAACCTCTGACTCCTCTCGCAAAATGAAACTTTCGCCTCAAAACAGTTTTACCTGCATGTGTTCAAAATCATAAACAAAGTGATTAAAATGATATACACTATCAAGCAGTCAGTAAACAATACACCAAAAAAACAAAAAACACATTGTTCGAAACATATAGTTCTCGAAAGATATCTATGGACTGCTATTCTGCTTAGACTTAGCCGTGACACCTTACTGTACCATCAAACAGTTCAGGGAGAAGTACATTTTTAATCTCAAAACAAATTTCATAATTTTCCGTCATTGTCTTTTGATGAACGAAAACATGTTCTATCATATTAGCTCAAAATTGATCAGAAATTACTACTCTACTTTGCTCTTTGCAAATTGTTTTGTTCCTCCTCCTTGTACCCCTATTCCTACAGTACTGCACCCTGCATCTCACAAACTCGTCCTCTCTGTGATACTGTAATTCTTGATCTTTGTTGATATGAACCTGCAACCAGTCAAAATCTATTGAGCAGTCAGTGCTGTTACAGTTTTTCTCGATTGCTTATGTAAACACATTACTTGAAACTATGCCTCGTATTATCAAAACTATAAACACAAATCCATAACGTCTCACACAATTCCCCAAACATCCTATTTTCAGGTCAAAATGAAGCTCTACACTCAAAATCATTCACTCTTGCTGAAAAACCAAACTATGCCCTCAGACAGGACACACAAGCCCTCAAAATCACACACACTACAACATAGTCTAACACACTGGTGCAATAAATTCAAAACAACATTTCCAAAACTGGTAAGTAATGTTGCTTGTGGACCTTAAACCAGGCTAAACCATTGATAAAGACATGGGCAACTAGAGTGGCTTGAATTTCATCTGAGACTGTTCGTCTTCTTGTCCTTGCCCTTCCTCCTCCTCATTCTTATCCCTCCTCGATCTCTTCCTTCATGTCTTTCTGGATCCATTGTTCCAAAACTCAATAAACTGATTTGGGCCCTTTTATCTATCTATTGAAGGATCTGATTGATGTGTGTTAAATTTTGACTCTTAGTGTTTCCACTTGGGTAATTGTGTCTAACTGAGCTGAAGCTGTGCTGACTTGAGTGAACAATATTGAATGCTAGTGCTTTCTAAATGACAACATGGTCTAGGCAATGAGAAATGAAGGGATTTGTGTGTAGAGTTTTGCAGTGACAGTTCAACAAATCTGACTCATGTGTCAAAACAGGGAATAGTGTTTATAGTTTAGGGAAATGGGTGTGCTTTTTGATAAATGTCGTTATGGTTTTGAAATTTTAGTTCAAAAGCCTGGTTATAGTGTTTAAGCAATCGAGAAAAAACTGTAACAAATGGAAAGCACAATGTTCAGGCCATACAATTTGCCTACAATACACTGTACTACATTATACAATACTAAAATCAAAGGAGTAAACGTGATCAGTGCTTCTTCTTGTCTTTGGGCATCATTTGAAACAGGTTAAATCAGTTTTGAGTGGCTGTGTTCAATCAATGACGTGTGTTCTCTATGTGTATTTGATTGTTGCCTCTTGTGTTTACCAGTATGGATGACCAGTGCATTACAGTGCAGAATGTGTTTAGAGTTTTGCTGAAAAGTCTAAGTGAGATCTGCAAATTGTGTTTTACCATGTGAAATGGTTTAAGGTATTGACAACAGACTGCACAATTAGCTCAATGAGTTCAGGCAACTGAGAACTTTGTTCAGCCAATGGGTTTTAGTGTTTTAGCAATTGAGAAAAAAACTGTAAACACGCATAGAATGCTATCTCACTTACATGGTGTTTGAACATAAATGTGTTGGCAGTGTGTGCACACAAACACCCTATACTGATACAAATCCACCCACTCCTCTTTTTTAAATCCCCATAAATCATAAAGAGTGTCTCAGAACAAGCCGTTTGCAGATTCTAGCATTTGTGAAGTCACATATGCATAGGCCCCGCCCACCATTGCTGACTGACTCCGCCCTATTAGCATAGGCCCCGCCCCTCAGTGAGCTGTTCACAGTCCGCATGTTTATCTCCTCTCCAGAGCGTTTAACAGCAGCGTTCAAGTAAGACATGTATTCTTATTAAAGCTACTGAAGTTATTCAGTCGAGAGCAGGGAGTGATTTTCTGTTTTCTTTAGTTGTTTGATTCATATTAACAGCATATATAGCCAACGCATTCTCATCCTAGGGCGTCATATACTGACGCTTTTGACATTTCGTCTACATCGAACGCACATGGCACCCTTTAGCGTCAATATGAGACGCACAGAGCTTTGTTCGGTTATGGGTAGGTTTAGGTCTGGGGTAGGGTTAGACCGCTAGGAGGCGCCTTCTGGCCCATATCTATCTGCGTCTCATATTGACGCTGCCATGTGCGTTCGATGTAGACGAAATGTCAAAAGCGTCAGTATATGACGCCTTGGGATGAGAACGGGCTGATATAGCAGTAGGTTCTGTATATTACACTGCTGTCACTTTAATACACAGATCTAATACACACATGCGATTTCTTTCCCTGCTGTTTACGTTCACAGACATAACCGTCTGTTTATGTGAACTTTGTGTGTTTTTGACATAACCTCGTGTGTATTTAACAGTTTAAGCTCAATAAGACGTGAAAGAGAACTTAGTTTAATACTCCATCTGACATCCAGCTTTCTGTGCGCGTGATTCGGTGTGTGCGCTCAGAAAACCATATATCAGAAGTTCAGACTGATATGGCTTTAAAACACTTGCAGAAAATAAACTTTCATGTTGATGAAGAACTGCAATGTCACATGTGTGTGAGATTATAATCAAAACCAAACAGATGCTTTAGTTTTGATCAGAGTATCCGAGGCACGAGCTGTACAGGCTCCTCCCTCTTCTGGACAGGGGGCGGGCCAGCAGCTCATTTGCATTTAAAGACACAAGCACAAAAACAGCATGTTTTCTCTTCCACTCAAAAAACTTCACACACACACACATTCTGGGACCACCTGAGACTTATATTACATATATGAACCAAACAAATCAGAACTATATCATATTCATGAGCACGTTTAAACTATACGCTTTATACGCTACTTCACATAGGAAGAACGGACATGCACACTTACAGACCTGAAGCAAACTAACATTGACACAGGTGTTTGCACAAACAGAGGACAAAACGGATGAATTAAGTTCCACACGACGCTTTAATAATAATCCACAGGAAAAAGGTTCAAGCGATGGCAGTAAACACAAACGTGACATCAGACAGAAGAAAAGGAAGAACTTAAGGACAAGCCAAATAATGATAAGCACCTGTGCTGATTAAATGAGTAACCATGACAACAAAAGAGTGGCGGGAAACTGAACAAAGGAACATGTGACTGAAAATAACAAACTAAAAGTCCATGAAAACAGAAACTAACTGTACATAACTGTGGTAAGTATACACACAACTGAAGCGCACTGATAGGGTCTCGGTCTGAAGCGAGGTTTATGTAAGATAATAAGTGTAAGTCACAGGCAGTGTCTGCCCCGCGTAGTAGAAGCCATACGTTATACATTTTAATATATCCTGCTCACTTTACGACTTAAAATAGTCTTGAAAATATGAGAAATATGTGTTGCAGAATGCTGAACACATTTATAGTGTATTATTAATTCAGCTTATATATAGGTCTATGTTCTGGATGAAGATTTCGGTGCGGCTCTTTCCACCCTTACAGACGAGCCACGAATGACAAAAAGTAAAATATATATTGTAATAAAAATCAACCCCAGGGACACAACAGTGGCCATAGTTGAAGAAACATCCATATATGTTGTTTGCCTCACTTCTATTTTATTGAAGCACAAATTAAAATGGCCTGGTTTTTATTATATGTGCACAAGCACAAACTACACGCTGGATATTACTATAGTTCTTACACTGCAATGCAAAAAAAAAAAAAAAAAAATTTTGTCTTGTTTCCAAGTACAAACATATTCTTAAACCAAGATACATTTGCTTGAGAAGCAAAATTACAAGAGATATTACCCTTTTTTCTGAAAAACGTATCAAAATTACTTGCCAATAAGGTAAGAAAAATAATCTTGTTTTCCCTTTGAATTAAGTTGATTTCTCTGACCCCATTGACAAGTATTTTAAGTATAAACGTACTTAATTTTGATATACATATACAGTCAAACCAAAATGTATTCAGACCCCTTCAACATTTCTCACATTATCACAGTTTATTCGCAATAGTTTAGAAAATGGTGATAAAATATGAGCAGAACCCAGTTGATATTTGACTGGTTTTGTCCGTCCTTCTGTTAGACTGTCTCACACATGAATTATGTTGAATATCTGTCAGCTGTTAAATTTAACTACACAATTAGATAATACCAGTTTAGCTCAACCAATTACATTTCCATTTATTCATTTAGCAGACGCTTTTATCCAAAGCTTACAAATGAGAGCAATAGAAGCAGTGAGACTAACAATAGGACAACCGTATGCAAGTGCTGTGACCCTTCCCAGTTTAATCTAACGCATGACGTGTACTTTTAAAAAAATAATTTATAAAGATAATAGACCAAGTAATTACCAAGCAACGCTTTATTTTGTTCAGTCTGTGTGTAAAAAGGTCACATTAGCAATTAAAGAAAACACACTTCAGCAAAACATGATCAGCTCAAAGTGTCTGAATCATTTTGGTACCAAATCTTTATCAAATTTACTGGTAGTCGCTGTATGAGGAATATTTGGGTATAATATGTCACAGTTTGTTTTATTTTGCTCTCCTCACTTACATAAATTTATTATAGTGTCAAAACTATATAAAAAATTATATCTGGTGTCTGAATAATTTTTGGTTTGACATTTGTCTTAAGTAATTCTGCTTCTCATGTAAATGTATCTTGATTTAAGAATGCTAATAAGAATTGTTTTATTGTTGTTGTTGCAGTGTGTGCTAATAATTCCCTCAGCGGCATCTGTCCACATTTGCTGGTGGTTATTTATGTGTCCTTGTAAACTGGCTGGTCGCTCTCTATCAGTTGATCTGCAACAGCGCTGACGCAGCGTCTCCTCGATCGAACAGCAGAACTAACTCTCCAATCCAGACCGAAGAAACCCGGTCCAGGCCAAAACACAGCGTCCCGAAGCACACGAACACACACCTCGGACCTGGACACGGAGAGGCCTTTCCTTTACACAATATTCATATTACTCTGTGGCAAAGAAAAGATCACCACTATAGTCAGACTGAATAGCGATTTGCTGACTATTAATCATGTCAATGTGAGTCATTTATCATTATCAAGCCATATGCAAAAGGAATTCAACCAAATGATTTTGTCTAGATCAGTTATTTTATTAAAACACAAGTGTCACACGGCGTCATGTTTTTGCAAATGATCAATGCCTCTTATTTTCAGTGACTGATTTAATTAATAAAGCTAATATATTTACCACTGCTGTGTTCAGTGAAAGTTTAGAGGTCAAATTAAACCCCTGACACTCAAGAACAAACAGCGACAGGATTTATTCAGAGTAGCAACACAAGCCACTATAATTAATGGTGACTTTATTTCGATGGTCCACTTTAGACATTATACTACTAAGTAACTCTGCAACTACATGTCAACTCACTCTCATTAGAGTATTAGTAGACCGTTAGATAGGGTTTGGGTTTGTAGAATAAGTTGACGTGATATTGCTCGAGAAAGTAAGTAAGAAAGTACGGTATGTGCTACTGTCAATACACACACAACAGCTTCCATAGGAATTGATTGAAAACGCATTGTGAGAGAGTAATGGGTTAATGCAAATGTGTTTCGAGGTTCTGTTTTGCTATCGGCCCTAAGCAAATATATTCTTGATCAGCTTTCTTGAGTTTAAAATCACTATCATTGGCTGGTGCTTATAGTTTTGTGCGCAGTAAAGCGTAACGTTTGGAGAGAGTGTTTATACCTGATGAATTATTCTAATATAAAATATAAAAAGTTAATCTCACCAACATGTCAAAAATACAGTCAAGAATATTTTCATTTTCCATATCCACGAGTTAAGTTGGTAGTGTTTCTGATCCAAAGAGATCCTGAAGATGAAACTGCTAATAATAATCAGGGGTGTGTTTCCCGAAAGCACTGTTAGCCAACTGTGGTCACACGTTCTGTCGTTATCATCATAGTTCAACGAGTCTGTGTTTCCCCAAACCATCGTTCCAGCGAACATTCGCAAACAGCATCTCAGAGTTGTGTGTGTGTGTGTGTGTAATGACAAATCTCGACCTGTGGTTAGAAGAAGAGTTTCTAGTTTTCATGACATGTGGACTCAATAAATCCTGATCTTGAGCAAAATAATCAAGCTGACATTCAGGACAACCTGTGTCTTTAATTCAGAATACATGCAAATGTCATTTACGTCTGTTAGTTCGTCAAGAGATTTAAAGCGTAGTTGTTGAAGAGTGTGTGTGTGTGAACGAGCTCTAGTGTGTAAGAACGAGTCTATGATTGAATCTGGAAATAAAGCAAAATAACTGAGAAAGATGAGAAATAGTCCTCAGATGACAGTCCGTAATTATAGCAGAACATCTCGCATTAATTCAATCTCAAACAGATTCATTAACAGTAGTTATTACTCCTCCACCTGCGTGACATCATTAACCAACGTGATTGAACGACCAATCTGCGACAATACGGTTTGGGGAAACAGTCGAGACTAGCTAGTGGATTTCTTCAACGATGATCGTACAGTGACAGTGAAGCACGAGTTACAGCAGTGTACGGGACACACACTCCTGGATCACTTCTCATTGGTAGTCGCCGCATCGCTTCGCTGCTCATTTGCATGTAGTCGCGCTCTGCTCGATAGGTCTGGGAAGAGCAAAAGGCGTCCTCATGGTGAAGGAAAAGAAACGTTGATGTTGCTGATGCGTTTAGAGCGATAGTAAAAGCCGGCATCAGCATTGCTGTTATTAAAGTCATTATTTTCACATATGTTAATGAGGGACAGTTGTTTTGTAGAGCGCTCCACATTCTGTCTGAGCACATTACTGTTGTTCAGTCTGTGGGCTGGATTGCACAGTCCCTCGTAAATGACATTTCCCCAAGCGCTTAAGAGAGAACTCACGATAATTAATAACAGCGGACAGCGGTTCATAGGCACGGTGATCCCTGGCATATCTTTTCTCATTATTCTTCGTGCTCCTGTAATAATTATGTTACAGAATTCCTCTAGTGATCGCGTGTCCAGTCCTGCACCGTTACTAAAAATATCCAGAGACTGAGAGCAGAAGAATGTCCTGTAAATAAATAACCAGCAGAGACAGAATATCGAGGGGATGGCTCATCTCTGGACAGAAGTGAGAATATCATTGATTTTCAATATATGAATACAGCAATCAGCACTTGTGGTTTTGCATGTGTGTGTGTGTGTGTGTGCGATGGGTCACGCCGCGTGAAACATGTTGTTCTGTAAACAAGTCCGGAGAGCAGCTGTGTTCTCAGACAGAAATAAACAGCACTGCACTTCTTCTTACACACATCAGCAAACTCGAAACTGGCCCAAAGTTTGTTTCTGTGTCTGATCTTATGACCATAGAAAATATTCATGCAGCAACCTGGTTCGACGAGGCACACACTGACACACACTGCTCATGCAATATTAAGGATTTAGACATATTCTGGTAGAGGTGGACGACATAAGCAAAAACGGATATAACAATATACTTAAAATTCTGGTTGATAACGATAAACATTAGAGGTCAACCGATACATCAATTTTACAGATTAATCTGCACCGATAGTTGCCTTTTGGAATTATCCGTTATCGGCAAATAGTTGCTGATTGTTTTACCTGACTACAGAAAAAATAAAATAAATGTTAACTTCAACACCCATAATGCACTGGGCATGTTGTCGTTCAAGGACACGCCCACCAATCTGCTCTGGATACACATTATGTCTAAAAGTTTGCTGAGAAGTATTTCCTACTAAAGCCAGGAGGTATTTGACTGTAAGTGTATGAAAAGAAGACTGGTGGCCATTGCCATAACATGCATCTTGCTTTGGTCATGATTGACAGATTGACATTCTGACACCACTTTAACCACTAACTTAAAGGTGCTCTAAGCGAGGTCACACGTTTTTTAGGGGGAGGGGGAGGAGGAGGAGGAGGAGGGGGGGGATGAGGAGGATGGGGGGGGGGATGAGGAGGATGGGGGGGGGATGAGGAGGATGGGGGGGATGAGGAGGGGGGGGATGAGGAGGATGGGGGGAGGAGGAGGAGGGGGGGGGAGGAGGATGAGGAGGATGAGGATGAGGAGGAGGAGGAGGGGGGTGAGGAGGAGGAGGGAGGAGGGAGGGAGGGAGGAGGAGGAGGAGGAGGAGGAGGAGGAGGGAGGGAGGGAGGAGGAGGAGGAGGAGGAGGAGGAGGAGGAGGAGGAGGAAGAGGGAGGGAGGGGAGGAGGAGGAAGAGGGAGGGAGGGAGGGAGGAGGAGAGGGAGGGGGGAGGGAGGGAGGAGAGGGAGGGGGGAGGGAGGGAGGGAGGGAGGAGGAGGAGGAGGAGGAGGAGGGGGGAGGGAGGGAGGGAGGGAGGGAGGAGGAGGAGGAGGAGGAGGAGGAGGAAGGAAGGAGGGAGGGAGGGAGGAAGGAAGGAGGGAGGGAGGGAGGAAGGAGGAGGAGGAGGAGGAGGAGGAGGAGGAGGAGGAGGAGGAGGAGGAGGAAGAGGGAGGGAGGAGGAGGAGGAAGAGGGAGGGAGGGGAGGAGGAGGAAGAGGGAGGGAGGGAGGGAGGGAGGGAGGGAGGGAGGAGGAGAGGGAGGGGGGAGGGAGGGAGGAGGAGAGGGAGGGGGGAGGGAGGGAGGGAGGAGGAGGAGGAGGAGGAGGAGGAGGAAGGAAGGAGGGAGGAAGGAGGAGGAGGAGGAGGAGGAGGAGGAGGAGGAGGAGGAGGAGGAGGAGGAGGAGGAGGAGGAAGAGGGAGGGAGGGAGGGGAGGAAGAGGGAGGGAGGGAGGGGAGGAGGAGGAAGAGGGAGGGAGGGAGGGAGGAGGAGAGGGAGGGAGGGAGGAGGAGAGGGAGGGGGGAGGGAGGGAGGAGGAGAGGGAGGGGGGGGGAGGGAGGGAGGGAGGGAGGAGGAGAGGGAGGAGGAGGAGGAGGAGGAGGAGGAGGAGGAGGGAGGGAGGGAGGAGGAGGAGGAGGAGGAGGAGAGGGAAGAGAGGGAAGAGAGGGAGGAGAGGGAGGAGGAGGAGGAGGGAGGAGGGAGGAGGAGGGAGGAGGAGGGAGGAGGGAGGAGGAGGGAGGAGGAGGAGGAGGAGGAGGAGGAGGAGGAGGGAGGAGGGAGGAGGGAGGGAGGGAGGAGGAGGAGGAGGAGGAGGAGGGAGGAGGAGGAGGAGGAGGGAGGGAGGGAGGGAGGAGGAGGAGGAGGAGGAGGAGGAGGAGGGAGGGAGGGAGGGAGGGAGGGAGGGTGGAGCTAGCCTGCATTTTGTTTGACAATACTTCGAACGTCAACAAGAAGTGATCATCTATGGCAGTGATTGCTAGTGTGTCGATTCAATTACAAATCCTGCATAATTCATCAATGCCCTTTTATCGTGATGTGGGAGTTGCACATCAAGCTCAAATGTCATTGGTCAACTGACGTGGAGTGGTAATTTCCCGTTCTTATTCATAAATCAGTTACAACTATAAGCCACTGTCTATTTTTCATTTTTTTTTTTTAACAAATGTAAATAGAAAAGCATTGTTCCTTACAGTCCGAATGGAAAGAAGAATATGCATTTGCAGTTTGACTCATTTTACAAGTGAATTTCGCTCTGCACTGCATAAAACCCAGCCAGAACTCGCATTAATGCAAAGTAGTTTTCAGTTTACTCTTATTTATACACTGAATATATAAACATATACAGTATAAACTTCAGAGGAACTCTCTGCACGTCCCTGCTATTAACCAGTTACTAATAACTGACTGAACGACATAGTAAAGTGTTAAACAACAAATATAAATGTTTGGATGTATACAATTGTTGTTTAAAACACAAATATTATAATAAAATATTGGCCATGCTTTCATCAAAATAACAAACAGCTGTTTCTCCACAGTCTGAAATCAGCTGGACTGTTAGAATCACTAAATAAAGACAAGCAAAAGCACAATCTCAGTGTGAACACAATCACTCTCGCTCTGTCATTTCATTTTCACGTACCATTTCATTGCATGATATAAAGTCGCATTTGTGAGTTTATATCTCACAATTCTGACTTTATAACTCGCAATTGCGACTTTATATCATGTGATATATCATTTATCTAACATGAAAAGTCAGTCTTTTTTTCCTTAGAATTGGACTTTATAACTTGCAATTGCAAGTTTATATCTCACAATTGTGAGAAAAGATGTCAGAATTGTGAGATATAAACTCAATTGCAAGAAAAAAAGTCATAATTGCGAGTTTATATCTTTTTATATCCATTCTGACTTTATAACACGGAATTGCGACTTTATATCATGCAATTCTGAGAAATAAAGTCAGAATTGCATGATGTAAACCTGCAATTGTGAGAATAAAAGTCGCAATTATCTTTTAAAATGTTTTATTCTGTGGCGGAAACAAGCTTCCATACATTTCTGTAAGTTATTGCCCGTTATTCCCAGGATGTGAGCGCTGTGGAGTGAGGAACATGTTTTTTTACAGTCCAAGCTTGTGTGGTTTTGCTCGTGACTGAAATCAGAGTTGTAGTAAATTCAAGACGTTTAATGAATTGTCCCTCAGCCACAACTAAGAGGTTGTTTTATTTTTTAAGCCGACAGTATTACAAACTGGGAAGGTGGGATGTGTCCTAGAAGTGGGCCATTCAGTGGCTCATGGGAACTGCTGAACACATACTCAAATTGCCTTGCTATAATTTAAAGGCACATGTATTTCCCAAAGGTGAGCACACCAACCACAAGCCTCGGTCGTCTATCCACTGCTTCAAAACATACACCAGCACACCTAGAGAAAGACACGCTCTGTCCTCAAACACCTGGAAAACACCAGTCATCATTTGATGAATTACTGCTCTGTCCCAGTGTGATCTCATGAGTATTCATATGTATTTCTATGTAAAATGTGATTTTACCACTTGTACGTACGATTACTCGCGAATGCACAGACACTGAAACGTACAATGCTGATGTATGACAGTAAGGGCCCTATTTTAACGATCTGAAACGCAAGTATCAAGTGCGAAACGCAAGTAACTTTGTGGGCGGATCTCAGGCGCTGTTGCTATTATACCGGCGGGATAAATGACTCTTGCGCCCGACGCAAATCTAAAATGTGTTGGTCTGAAGTCGCTTCATCACTCATAGGTGTGGTTTGGGCGTAACGTGAAATAAACCAATCAGAGCGTCATCTCACATTCCCTTTAAGAGCAGGTGCACTTGTTCCATGGCGGATTGCTATTATAATGGCGGATTTGCCAGGAGCGGTTCACAGCCGAGGAGACCGGCGTTCTCATCAGGGCCATAAAACACAGAGAAGTGACATTGGGGATGGAGAAACACACCCAAATTAGTTGCCTATTTTTTCACATCTTCATGGACACCACAATGATTTCCCTCGTGTGGTAATATTTTTCCTTGTAATAATGTATGGTTTTCTAAAAATGTGAACTGCTGCGTCTGTGTGTAGATGAGAGAAGCAAAGTGTGTGTGTGTTGTGCACACACTACATTATGGCCAAGCATGCGCCCTTAAAATAGCATCTGAACGCGCCACTGACTTTAGAGGAGGTTTCTCCTGGTCAGTGGCGGAATTGTTTTCTGAAACTGCAAAATAGCACCAGGGAACGTTTGCGCCGGAACACGCCTCCTCTTTTCGCCCCCGGGAGCGCAAGTTCATTCCCTAATTTACTGACGTGCGTCTGTGGAGGGAAAAGTCCGCTGTGCGCGGGTGCAAAATAGGAATGATACATGCGTCGCTGTACAAAGTCAGTTGCGCTGGGTGCAAGATAGGGCCCTAAAAGCATAAATTATTTATGTATGAACTACTTTACAGACGTACAAATGTGCATGAATCCTTATTTATGAATATTAAAATTGTGGCATTAATATTTGGATCCTATTGTATTCAATCGCCATATCAATATGCGAAAAGTTGCGAATTTGACTTGGAATATCGCATAAAACATTTGCAAATAAAGCAGCGTTTCCATCCGATGTGTTCAAGAGAATAAAATCATCACTTCCTGGGAAACTGGCTCAAAATATCAGTAATAAACTGTGAGTTTCTGCATCGTGGCTCTTTTTCTCTCCATCATAAACGAGTGTGTCTCAGAGCATCAGACGAAACTCGCTGTCATGTTCTCCAGTGTTCGGATGCTGGTGTTCGGGAACACACTCGTTCTGGCAACTTAAAAATTAATAATGCTGGTGTGGAAAGAGTTCAGTAATGGCTTTTGTCTAAAGAAAATATATTAAGGATGGTCTTATCAAGTTTTTTTTTTTTTTTTTCTGTGTATGATAGTATACAAAAACGAACAAAAATGGCACTTCCACTGCTGAATGTATAACTGGAGATGTGTTGGGAATGCTATCTTTCTCAAATGCAGCACAGACTTTTGTTTTTGGTGGACGTCGTTCAGGCTTACGTTTATGTCCATGAAGTGTTGCTGATGAATATTTCAACCTGGCGCTCTGACAGGAGCTCGATGTGTGTTCAGACACTGGTGCGGTCCGGTGCTCTTCCGGCTGAAGTGCGGCATCACAGGGACCGTCACACAGAGTTCACATCTGTGTGAGAGGACATCAGGGGACACACACACACTCTCTCGCCGTCTTTATGAGAAGAGTTGAGAGCCAGATTCAGACCTGCATCAGCACAACAGTTTTCACTACTAAAAGAAGAACACTGTGGGGAAATAAGTCGTACTGTAAAAGTGGTTTGTTGTGTTTAAAAGTCGTATTGTATGAGGCGGTGAGGGCGTTCGTTTACCTCACACTTGGGCAAAAGATCCCGATACTGATACAAGTGCTTTAGCTAGAGTAACATGTGTTTCATAATACCTAAGATAAAACTTACAACAATCACAATGTCTAAACTATGGAAGCTTGTTTCCGTCCCAGAATAAAACATTTTAAAAGATAATTGTGACTTTTTTTCTCTCCAATTGCAAAGAATTGCGAGATATAAACATGCAATTCTGAGAAAAAAGTCAAAACGTGGAGTTTATTTCTCGCAATTGCGACTTTATATCACACAATTCTGACTTTATAAAACAATTCTGACTTTATATCACGCAATTCTGACTTTATAAAACAATTCTGACTTTATATCATGCAATTCTGACTTTATAACGCAATTCTGACTTAATATCACGCAATTCTGACTTTATATCACACAATTTTGACTTTATAACGCAATTTTGACTTTATATCACGCGATTCTGACTTAATATCATGCAATTCTGACTTTATATCACGCAATTCTGACTTTATATCACACAATTCTGACTTTATATCACGCAATTCTGACTTTATAACGCAATTTGGACTTTAGACATCCAACTAAATAAATCTGAAGTCTTGTCAACAACTGAAATACTATTTCAGCCTATGTTTCGTGTGTTACATGCCATTTCTTTTTAATTATTTGTCACAATTTCTGAGTGAAAATTGCTTAATAAAAGCCTACAACAATTTTTCTCGAGCTGCATCAGTTTGTCTTCTCTTTCTCTGTCCTGTTGTTTTGCAGGATGTCCGTCCTGATGTTGCAATTTGATAACTAGGAACAGATCATACTTTTTTTTTTAAGCTTCTATAAAAGTTACTTCTGTAACAGTTCACGATTGTCTCTTTGACGAAAGGCATTGTTCACTTACTTACGGGTTCATGGAGGGCCAGCAGAATGTGAAATCCCTCTCTCTCAATCGAATCACCATCCATTATAGATGTGGCAGTAAATAAGTGATGAGAGATCAGCATGAGAGCATTACACCTGCTACGGACATCTAAAAGAGTCTCAGACTCCCCGGTGTAAAACCACACGGCAGAGAGACCTCCAGCCAGAGGAACATGAAGAAAAGTCCAACACAACAAATCTCACACAACGACTGAATGACCACACGCACTTCCAAAGCGGACGGCGGCTCATGTGCTGCTAATGGACGCTATTGAAATGAATGCTTTCAACAAAGGCAAGGCATTTGTCATCAGTCACAGATGATTTACTTCTCTTTGGCCCACATCATTATTTTGTAGAGCACAAAACCTCATAAAAAAAACATAATTTTGGCTGTTACTCAAAAATGTCCCTGCTACAAATTAGCCACAGCTGTCTTAGTCAAACGGCCAAACGCTGAAGCGCTCTCATTAATTGTTTCAGTGTGTGTGTGTGTTTAGTCAAGACGGCCGGCAGTTTTAGTCCGCTAAGAGCCGCTTCAAAGAGCGAGCTGATTTAATTACATATGAGTTGATTGGCTGGGCTCCATTTTAACGCCACCTGCCTTTGACCAATCAGACGTGAATGTGTGTGACAGACGGAAAGATGGCGGAAACAAAAGAACGATTGCTGTCTTCCAGTTCCTGCCAAGGCTGAAGGATTAGTCACACTCAGCGAGAGTGATTCAGCACTACTGCGTCTTCTCTCTCTCTCTTTTAAAGTGCGCACATGATCACATCACCTCGTCGTCTGTGCTAGCGAGCTGCTCGCTGCGATACAAGACTTTCAGTCGCGGTTCAGGACGGACTATCACTCGCCTGACCAGTGTTGCAGCGTCACTAAAGTTTATCATGTGCACAACTTGTCAATTTAAACATTCAAGAGATTTAAAGCATTCATTTCTGAGAGACTTGTACTCAGAGCGCACACACATAAAGCCGTCTCTCAAACAGCTCATGGATGCCAAACTGAGTGCTTTCCACAGATTATTGAGCTTAAACGGTCAGAAACACACAGAATTACGTCAAAAAGCCGGTCTTGGTGAGTATTCACATAAACACAGCCGGTGAGGTCTCAAGAGAACAGAAACAGCTGAGGAAGAAAACACGTGTGTATCAGTATATTGGATCAGTGCATTCGCTCTTAAAGTGACAGCGGCCTAATATTCCTGATGATGTCGGTCATTAAAGGGGGGGTGAAATGCTATTTCATGCATACTGAGTTTTTTACACTGTTAAAGAGATGGATTCCCATGCTAAACATGGACAAAGTTTCAAAAATTAAGTTGTACGTTTGATGGAGTATTTCTGTGCCAAAAATACTCCTTCCGGTTTGTCACAAGTTTCGGAAAGTTTTTTTCGAGTATGGGCCTGTGTG
This sequence comes from Squalius cephalus, assembly GCF_949319135.1. Lineage (NCBI taxonomy): Eukaryota > Metazoa > Chordata > Actinopteri > Cypriniformes > Leuciscidae > Squalius > Squalius cephalus. The sequence continues at coordinate 35,536,577 of NC_137138.1, forward strand.
ACGTCAGATGTGGCGGAATTTCCTTATACGGGTCCTAAGGGCAATTCTCCCGGAAGGGCGAGCGCGCACCCATAGACCAGAGCGAGAGAGCGAAAGCAGTACGCCCATCAAACCGCTGTGCTCACTGCAGTCACAGGGCTTTGTTTGTTCCCTGCATTTTGATGATGATTGTTTTATAAACAAGGCCCAGTTCGACGCCGGATTTGCAGATCGTCTAATGCTTAAGGATGGAGCAGTCCCAACGATAAAGGTTCACGGTCGTGCGTTGGAACCGCAGGCGGTGAGTAAGACTGCTTCAATGTCTGTGTGTTGTTAGCTATCGGCGTGTAAGCACAGCAAGTAAACAGTGAACAGCGCTCGTGATTCTTTAGCTCCGCCCACACGGCACGCCTCCAGCCGCTCGTTTTTTTCTGGAAAGACTCGGTACAGCCTATCTTTCTTTTATAAATATAATAAAACTAAAGACTTTTTGGAGATATGAAGGATGCAATACTACTCTATAGGTACTCAAGATTAACATGAGTAAACTGAACTCAATGACTGAAACTGAGTGTTTCACCCCCCCTTTAATGTTAATCACACAACAAAACATAGCGAGAATAATTAATCTGGATTTAATTCATACAATTAAACATTCAATTTCTATAGTATTGCTGTACCTGAAGACTGTTAGCTTGTCTGAAAACCTTAAAGGGGACATATCATGCTAAATACACTTTTTTAGCCCTTAAATGCATTTTGTTGTATATTTGGAGTGTTTAGAAGTACAGAAAAGTTGAAATTATTCTCTTCAGGTGCTTCGTTGATATCTTTATATTCTGTTTTGGCCTTATTTTTCAACCTGTTCCGATTTTTCTGTTATCTATGACGTTTTGTGAACTATTACGTCACAGTATTTGCAGCGGAACTGCCAAATAAGGACATTGACTTCCAGCCCAACACTTCGAGCAATCCGCCATTATTATTTCTCGCTACGAATTTGTAGTCCAAGGTAAAAGTTGCAGAAGTTACGAGAGGGTAAGTTAAAATGTTCGGTTGTTGGATGTAGTAACCCACACGCTTCATTAAACCGTCTAATGTAGATGAACTGCCGCGCTTGTGTCAGGGCGCATGTTTAACTGAAAGAACGAGCAGAGAGAGAGAGACCCGGTCGCGCACACGCACTCTCTCTCTCTTCGGAGCCAGGCGAAAGTGTAAACAAGACACCGTCTCCAAACTAGACGCTGTCTTGCTCTCTCTCCCTCGCACATATTAATCAAAATAAATCGACACGGTGGTAAAAGGTCGGAAGACCAAAGTTTCATGTGTAAATACAGTAACACACCATTGCGATACATCCATATGAAGACGTTGTTCTGCAGGTTCGTCATCTTCATTTTCATCTCGCTCCGGCTCCGACTCTGGCTCGAACATGTAAGGCTGGCTGGACAAGTCTTCCGTTGTTGACATTTTGTTAATAACGTGTGAATAAAAAGTTTCTGTGCGGCTAGATAATCGTTTCTCTGCTATCAAACTACAAAAATGGCCGAACGGGGTGGAGTTGAACCTCTGCAACCTGGAGAGGGGGCGGGGTATGACGTGTCTCATTTGTATTTAAAGAGACCGCACCAAAACGAGTTGCTCTCAGACGCACATCAGAAAAGGGGCCTGTGGAGCTATAATAATGAGGAATTCAGACCCAAGCATTCCAGTTCCGCTTTATATAGACCACAAATGTATGATTTATATGTAAAAAGGAACGATTTAAAAGCATGATATGTCTCCTTTAAAGCACTCTTTATTTCATATGTTTTTTATTTTATTGTATTCATTTGTACTTCTTCTTGTAATATGTTTATTTGTTCTTGTTTACTGTTTTCTTTTTATTATTTTTATTCAATTTAAGGTTGATATCAAGCTTCCTTGTGCTGTGTGTAAACTCATGCGTAATAAAACCACCCCACTGTAAAAACATGAATACATTGGATAAGCAAATATTTTAGGTGAGATGCAGAAAATGCAAGCCCTGGTTATATTTTTGGTTCATTATGAAACTGTGGCAGAACATATTAAACTATGGTGGGTTATCAATGTAATTAAATCAGATATAGACATTTGATATAGAGTGCAATAAAGCAGGATAATTAATCAATTTAAAAAGGCTATTATTCACCTGTATGTGCTTGAAGTCTTTGAAACATCAACTCACTCCTGTACGTCCTTTAATCATCCGTCGATCTGTGAACTGTGAACTGTAAAGCCGCAAGATGTGTGATTTAACAATAGATGATGGTAATGCACAATTTCAGCTTGTGATCTAATAAGAAGACAATGCAACTAAGCTACTTTCAAGCTACTGAAGAATGTAGTTAAGTTAGTAGCGTCTCTGCTTGTAGTTAGTTACTCCCCAACACTGTTTATAAGTGTATTTGTAAGTGTTCTTACTGCCAGAGAGAATGATGGGAAACTCAAGTCTGTGTTTGCCATTGTCGCCTTTGGCTTGATCAGTTGTGGTTTAAAAGACAAGTAAGACTCAGCAATATTATCAGTTTATCCGCACTGACACTATCAGATCAGATTGCTTCATAATTGATGAACTTTAGACAGTTTATTGAAGTGAACTGAATCAGCCCTGATCTGAACTGATCTGAATATGACTTCTGTAGAGCTGCTTTACAGCTGAAATTGAATTTGTTTCATAATTGATGAAGTTACTGAAGTGAACTGAATCAACACTGATCTGAACTAATCTGAATAATGACTCTATTGTCTTATGTAGAGCTGCTTTACAGTTGAAATTGAATTTGTTTGATGAATTTTACAACATTGACACTTTCCTGTTTATCACCGTAAAGCTGCTAGCGTAGTGCTATATAAATAAATATGACTTGACCTATTGAATTGCATTCTCCGACAAGCTTTATCACTAATCTTCATCAACCATTTACAATCTAAACTAAACTCTACACTCAACAAGCACAATAAAAACTTCTAATCTGCTTTCAGCATGATTCATCTTTCCCATGGTAAATAAAAGCATCTTTCATTTCATTTACGTTTGTCACATGAATTGGATCATTCTGACGTGATGTGAAGGTGTCATGAGACTGAAGCGTCTTCATCACAAACCCTGCTGAAAGAGTGAACGGGGAATCTCTAATGGACGAAACACATTCACCTGTCGTTCTGTTCTGTACGTCTCTCTCTCTCTCACACACACAGAGAGAGAGAGAGACTCACAAATGCATTACTTTGGTGAAAGTCGTCCAGAAAGCTCCAGCCTATTCTCCGGCAGCCATGATATTATGAGTGCACTTCCCGGATGGAGCCGTCATCAGGGAGCACTAAAAGCAAATTCTGACCCTGTTGATCATCAATAATGCATAAGAAACCAGGGTTAAAAGAAGTGCACCGGCGAGCAAACGCATAATTCATCCAGAATGCATGGGGAGAACGGCACGCTGTTGTCTTATAAAGTTTAAATGAGCCTGGAGGCTCGTCTGTGTGGCTGTCCACATGCGTTACGGCATTAGCTCGATTACTGATGCCTGCGATGCCTGACTGCATTTAGAGCGTCCCGTCTGACTGAGGACGATCTGAGAACAGAGGAGCGGGTTTGGCCCTCCAACGAACGACATGCATAACTGTACAGTACCAACATTTGCTGTATGCATGGCAATGGCATCCATGGATGACCTGTTGTATTTGTCTCAGGCCTTGTCCACACTAATACGTTTTGCTTTCACTAATATCTTTTTCTCTCCGTTTTATCTTCCGTTCACACTGAGATGGCGTTTTTATGAATGAAAACTAAGCTTTTTGAAAACTCTCCAAAGTGGATAAATTTGAAAACGCTGCTTCCGTGTTGTAGTGTGGACTGTCAAACCGGGGGTATTTAAAAACGATGACGTAAATTTAGTCCTGTTGTACCCATAGATGTTCATGTTTATACCAGTGTTGTGCCTGTTATGTGCCGTTCACTTTCACACAGTTGATAAAATATGTTACTTCACACACTCTTCATATCAGTCCTGCAAAGATGACAGAAAACTCACTCACATCTGCTGTCCTGCGGTAAAACATGAGAGCAGTTTTAGTGTTTTAGACCAAACACATAATGGTGAGTGAGAGCAACCTGAACGCTTCAGCGAATGATAGGATATTTAGACAAATAAAAGAATCTTGCCAGAAGAATTGTACAATAACTTTATTATTTATTATCTTATTACTTTGTTATGTATCATCTCCGTGAGCTTTCATGCTAGTGTGGACGGAACGGAGAGTGTTTTTAAATGAAAACACCATTTTCAAATGTATCCTGATGAATGTAGACGCAGCCTAAGAGTTCAGCGCACTGCATCCCACAACGCAACACGCTCAACCTTTAAGATCCAGTGCGTCGAATGAACTGCAATAAATATGAGCTGCGCTTCTGATAACTAATTATTTGATCAGACGGAACAAAACAATTAATATGACACACACTGAATAGGACAGATTGACAATTTCTGCACGTCACCACCCACTGGCGATCAGATCACCCACACGAGGCAATGAGATTTCAAACTGTCTCGTGATCTTTTCCATGATCTCACTATAGGTGATGTAATCCGTCTTAACTCCCGGTCAAATGATCATGAGTCAAGCTGACGCTGGTTCTGCATGAATGTATTGAAGGTTTAAGTAAAATATCTTTTTAGAGTAATTGGTACCAATTACTCTAAAAAGATATTTTACTTAAACCTTCAATACCTTAAAAGTTAAAGGGGTGGTTGATTATGATTTGACTTTTCTAGCTTTAGTTAGTATGTAATGTTGCTGTTTGAGCATAAACAACATCTGCAAAGTTACAACGCTCAAAGTTCAAAGCAAAGGGAGATATTTGCTTTTCCAGAAATCGCTTTTTAAGGACTACAACAAACGGCTGGTAGAGACTACACCACATTCCTCCCGGGTTAGTGACATCACCAACCCTAGAATTTACATAAACCCCGCCCCCGGAACATGATTTATAGATTATCAAGACAGAATATGCTAATCAATGACTTGAAGATAACTACACATCAGCTTCATAAACTCATCAACTAACCGTTCAGAAATGTCCTGTTGCTTCTACATGTTGTCACTTCTTCTTGAGTCTCTCCATCATTGTCTGACTCCGGTTTGAACATAAAAGGCTAAAAGTGTTTGAAATGTTCAGTGTGTGTGTGTGTGTGTGTGTGTGAGGTAATCGGATCTGCTAACACACACACAAGCTCTTGTAGCTCTGCCCTCTGTGCCGGGAGCAGCAGCTCATTTGCATTTAAAGGGACACACAAAATTGTTTTTTGCTCACCCTCAAAAAGTGACAATATTAACATGCTATAAAAATATCTGTAGGGTATTTTGAGCATTGAGCATTTTGGTATTTTAATTTGAGGTATTTTTAGTTTGGCATTGAGAAAGGTTGCATGTGACCGAAACGTTTGCCTTTTTCTCAGTAAAAGCACTTGATTTTATCTCGCTTTTTGACGTCCTTCGTCTTTTGTGGAGTGTGCGGACTCTTATGAAGTGCCTCTGTTATCTGGTATTTTAAGCTAAAACCTCACATACACACTCTGGGGACATCAGAGACTTAATTTACATCTTGTGAAAAGGGCATTATACCACCCCTTTAAAAAGCTACAGTTTCATTGTTTCTACCACATTAAAATGTATGAAGTACAATTAAAATGTACAAGTGTATGATTCTTTAGATAATTATGATTATGTTAATGACTTTGCAGTGTAGCATCTTAACTCTTTCCCCGCCAGCATTTTCTAAGGAAAAGTTTCCAACCAACACCAGACATTTTTTTATCATTTTCACAAAACTTTCATAGACCCAAGAATATTTGGTTGTATGAATATGTAAACAGTCAATGTGTGAAAAGAAGGAACAGAGCATCTGCTTTTAAACAACAACAAAAAAGTATTCTTGCTTCATCCATTCTTGAATGTGGGTAAGTTTCAGGAAAACAACAACATTTTGAACAAAAGCTTGAGAAAATATCATGCCTTGAGGTCCTAGTCCTGAAAAAAGTTAAAGACCCCTGGCTTGATTCATTCATCAAATGGGAAATGAAAGGTGAAGTCAAGTGCAAACTGACTGTAAAATCCACGTAAAGATGTTTAGAAGTATTAAAGACGCCTGAACACAATGCCACTCTTCTCTAAACCGCAGCTTTACACCTATAGCCACTTCTTCTCACGAGGCACTTGAGGGCAAATCACAAATTCTGACAGTTTGTTAATGAACTGTCCGCATTAATATTCATTACCTGACTACAGATGTTAACACAGCCTTGAGTATGTACTAAAACTGAGAATGTCTCCATGCAAGTATCTCACATTGAAGAAGAAAGGCCCTGCACATCCAATGGAAGAGAGTGTTTCATGTCTTCAGGCATGCTGCATTTGCATTTATTCAGAGCTGTCAGATTGTAAGTGTCTTGTCTCTGAACTAAGGGCCGCTTAATGTTTTAAGACCCCCTGTGGTGCGCGAAACAATCAATGACACAGCGTACGTGACAGTGCTCGGCTCGGCTCGGAGGTTTCATAATGCCTAATACAGACTCGAATAAATCAATACGGCCTTTGAAACACAGCTGAGGGACGACCAACTTGTTTATCAAAGCAAAACCAAGCGTTTTTCCAGCAAAACAAGCACAATGAGCTAAGCTGTGAACACTGTCGAGCTGAGCTGAGCGCACGTTACACAGTTCCCAGCGTGACCGTGAGCGGAGAGCGATCCCATCAGCCACTGCATCACACACACACGTCTCACACGTACTTCTGTCTGTGTAGTGCGTGCAGGATTTCAGGAAAACACAGATACAACGTCAGAAAGATAAATATGTTTATTAGGTTAAAAGGTGGAGACACAATTGTGTTTGTTGAGACCTTGTTTTTAGACTCGAGACACACTGCACATTGTCTTCACATATCCTTAAAGTGGAAATGAAGCAGTCAAGTCAAGTTAACAATATATAGAAAATGGATTTCCACTCTGATCAAAAATACGGTTATACTTTATTTTGATGCTCCCCTTTAGGCTTTCTGTTGACTATAAGGACGACTTACACCTCCATGTCAACTAACTCTCATTAGAGTATTAGTTCAGTATTAGTAGACTGTTAGGATAGGGATCGGGTTAGTAGAATAAGTTGACGTACTTGTCAAGTTTCTGTTGTTCCAAGAATGTCTGTTGGGGAGCATCAATAAAGTGTTAGCAGATATTAAACAGACAGTTTACTAATACTCTAATCATAGTGAGTTGACATGTTGGTGAAACGTTACATATTGTCAACAGAATGTCTATTATGTCTATTTATCCATGAACATCATCAATGTTTTAAATTAATGTTCCTCATAATCTTGAATCAGAATAACTTCCCCTTCCTCTTGCAGCATCTCTTCTCTTCTCTGATGACGAGGGCGGGGCTATAACCTGTCACTCACATGAGATCCACCAATAGCAAACCACATCCATCCAATCAATTCCCCACAGACACAATCAAGCCCCGCCCACATTTGTTCTTGTTCTAGAAGCAGTTTCACTCGGAAATATTGCACAATAGGGAATAAAAGACGAGCGCAACTTCACTTTTTGCCGACTTTAAAGGTGCATTCAGTAGTTCACTTGCTGATGTTTATGTACTTTAATTGCAATGGTGCGCCATCTATAACCACATATTTAGTGTATATGATTGTGACGAGAAGCAGACTGGAGCGAGCGCTAATGATCCCAGTCTCGAGTCCCACGGAGGAGCTCCGGAAGGATAAAAGATGGAGAGATGACAGTGAAGGGTGAGAGAGGACCAGGCCTGGACTTCATGTTGTTGTTGTTTTGTTTTAGTTTATGCTGCAGTTTTTTTATGCAGTTTCGTTTTCTTGTTTGTTTATTTTGTGATCAAAATTGTATGTTGAACTTTACCAGTTCCCGCCTCCTTTTTCCCTGAACCTGAACCCTGATACAATGACTATATTTAATAAAACCATAGATGGATGCTGCCGTAATGTCCCAATAAGGCAGCATCCATCTATGATTTTATTCAATTTTATTAAATGTAGTCATATAGTACATTTTATTAAATATAGTCATTGTATCAGAGTTCCCGTTAGGTACTTTATTCCCTGTATTAAATTAAATATTTTCTTAATGTTTTAATTAGAATAAACATCTCTCCCAGCTGATATGCGATGGGAAAAGAGAGAAGAATGAGTTTGGAAAAAGGCAGATTCAGACTCAGGTTGGTCACATCACAAACCACCAGCACTCACCTTACTCTCCACACCACTGCTTCTGTTATCACACTTGTTTCGGATTTTCATCAGACAATGGTGTGCAGAGTTAATGTAAATACCCTCTGCCAAAAAATCAGGCTATTTGCATTTGGTGTAAATAAACAACCCGAAAAAAAAAAAAAAAGAAATGTGCATGAAATGTGCAGTTACGTGTTTTGTATAGTTTTATATTGAAAGATGGTTAGGTACATTATACATTATATCTACATTATAGTGTGATATATCTGATTGATCAATCATCAAATCATTGTTTGCAAATTGAACATATAAAATGTCCCAGGACATTAATTAGCACATGGTTTAAAGAGGCTGACTGATCATGTCCATGGTTGTAGACTGTCTGCACTCATCCAAATCACCCCACACAATATATGATAGTCAAATTATCAAGACCATCAGTATTCATAATTCCCTTCCCAGATGAAAACTGCTGAAATGCAGATGTGTGTTAGAATAAGCTTGAATATAATGTTGAGAATAGAGTGAGTTCTCACTGGGAATGAGATGAAGTCCACAAATATACAACCGTAAATAGACACAGAGGACTAATACCATATACACACGTTTTCTTCTGCTTTTATGTGTCACAGTGGAAATATAATGAAGTGACTGGTGGCCTCAGAACAGCTCATTCAAACATCGTTAGTAACAGTGAACGCTTGACTTGTGTTTCTCATTATGTTGCTTTGTTTCGTGTTTTACGGTGGCGTGTGATTAATGCACAGGTAGCCGTGAGCACATGTCAGAGCAGCGTTAATAGATGCCGTGTGCTATCTATGTCTGAGATCTCATGGTGAAGCGGTTAGCCTTCATCAGCACATTCAAACTCACGAGAGACATGCAGGAGAAACACCAAACAACAGCGTCCAAAAAGTGGTGGTCCCTCTGTGGTGAAAATCCAGCTTTTAATGTTGTTTATGTGTGTATGTGGTGTTTTTAATCTGCTTTAAGACACACCATGTGTAAATTCATAAGTCGACAGCATTGCTGAGTATTTCCTCCTTAAAACTGCAGTGAACCAAAGACAGTCTCAAAAACACGCTTTGAAATCGCTGGTGTTTCTGACGTCACAAACTACCTTGTAACCAATCAGATCAACGTGTGATCGTCAACCAGTGGATCTCTGAGCTGAGTGAGTGAGTGGAGGCGGGGCTCATTTGCATATTCATAGAACCGCGCATACTAAATGAGGCAAGGGTGTCGAGTTACATTCAAGATATTTTAAGGCATGAAGACAAGGAAAAACGTTTAAATATGTAATTTTGGTGATCAAAGATGAGTACAGGAGGACTTTAAGTAAACATTAAGTAAATGATGAGTAATATAGTCTATTAAATAACATTTAAGAAACATATATTCTCAAGGCAAATAAAGAGTGTTTAGCATTTCAAACCTTGTTCTTTCACCTGTATGTTTGATTTTTAAAGCCTGAGGCAAACATATAGTATAACCATGATGTGCAAATATATTAAATCCAACAGTTGAACGATGAGACACATTGTTATATGGACCTATTATAGAAAGTAGCTACTTTTACCTGTTGAAACATGTGTCTACAAGCACCTGTAAGAGCTGTGATTGAGATGAGTTGGGGAGGCATGACACATGAGAGGGGCGTTTGCAAAATATACTGTATTTTTATAATTCCGCTACTGTCACAGAAAACACATACTTCATATTTAAGAAAGCCATCAGTAACTTCTACATGCTCATATCAGGATTAAATGCTCAGTCATATGAGCTACATGACGGCCTCAACTAATCGGCCCCTTTAGACGGCTTATCCCGGAGACTGATCCGTATCTTCCTATAGGGCAACAGAGACGGATGGACCTCATGACTCTAAACAATAAGGCTCCGGTGGAGCGTGTGACATGTGATAAGAGTAGATATTATCAGCAGTTTCCCCAAAAGAGCACACACCGCCAGGTCTCCCACATTCACGTCTGGAGGTGCTGTCATTCACGCTCAGGCTCTGAGCATCCACTGCTTCACATTTCTTGATCTGTGTGCCAGTCTTCACGATGCTCATATAATGAAGGACATTAAGGCAAACACAACGAGTCTGTTCCAAAACCCAGTGAGCTGTGTCACAGAGGCAGCATCCTAACTCAAAGCACAGATTCAACACATACTATGCATAAACACTGGGTATGATAGTGTATCTTTAATTCAGCTGAATTCATTGGTCCTGAAATAATTTCACTGAGCTTGCCGATGCGTGTGATGCTGCCCTCGATGCTAACAGACGTCCGGACAGCCTTCACATCAGGATAAATGCTGGCTCGGCAGGTTTGCAAGAGATTAGACGTGTGCTGGTATTCGGTAATACAGTCATTTGTGGTAATGAACATGCACAAGTATTGTCATGATGGTCACTGTGATGGGCAACCATTTCTAGAACAGATTTTATATTACATGCAGAAATCCATTTTTGTTCCCCAAAGAACCTTTGAGTGATCAGCTTCTTTTATTTATTTTTTTCTTAGTGTGAAAAACATTAGAATCTGAACAACCATTTCCCACTATAAAGAACCTTTTGTGGAATGGAAAGGTTCCATGGATGTTTAAGTCCCTCTGTAGTCAATAGTTTTATCCCTTAAAACACATTTTTCATAACTAAAATAAAATATTGAAAAACAAATTCCCAGTGAAAACAATTTCTTCATGCCTTCAAATAGCTTTACTGTAACTCTAGAGTCTAGACCCTTACTTCATTTAATATACACGGGTCAATGAATATGCAAATTAGCCCCGCCTCCACTCACTCACTCAACTTTACTGTAGTAAACGCTGCTTCAGAAGAAGAAGAGGAAGAGTGAATTATACATGCTCGTCTACAAGTCGATGTATCCGAATGGTAATGTGTTTTATGTATCACTCTCTACAACGTCGCACACATAATGGTAATTAATATGATTAGCTTTTGGCTTGACTGCCTTATCAAACAGCTAATAATGTGTTGCTAATGTCACACAAACCATGTTCCCGTTCTCCATCTCAGAGTCAGAAAGCTGCCTTCTAACAATAAACATCCTTAGAAACACTTTGAACATCATAGAAAGTGAGTGGAGATAGTTCATCATAACATAATATACATCATATATATAATTCACCCGCTATATTGCTAATTGTGTACCCGATTTTCCCTGACGGGATTGGTCACATGTTTGTGATGTCAGAAACACCAGCGATTTCAAAGCGTGTTTTTGAGACTGTCTTTGGTTCACTGCAGTTTTAAGGTGGAAATACTCAGCAATGGTGTCGACTTATGAATTTACACATGGTTTGTCTTAAAGCAGATTAAAAACACCACACAGACTTCATTTTCATCACAGGAGGTCTTTAAAAGTTCTTCATGAAACCATCAATGCCAATAAACAATCTAAATTTTTAAGAGTGTAATTCTTAATTTGTTTGCAAGCACAAAACTTAATTTGGTGGTTCACGCTAAAAATAAGCTTCAATTAGTATTGTTTCAACCAATGAGAGTTTATTTGATCAATTCTCATAATAATGATCCCAACAGAGCTCTGAAATCCCAGTCACTTCTCCTGCAAGATGTTACAGCAGTGGCTTGTCCTCGGACCAGCGGCGTCTCTGGCATCAGTCTGAGTGTCTGACCCAGAGCTGTGGTCAACATCTGGCCACCCGACCGCCAACATCTGTTCGTCTCAGGGAAACATCTCTATTAGTCTCAGCGCATCTCACTCCGGCATGAAAGGAGGCCTTCTGCTTTATATATCAATACAAGTCAAGTTTAAAACTTGCACTTTCTTTTTGTTTATATATATATATATATATATATATATATATATAATAGCTATGCTTAAAACTAAATAAATGTACTTGAAAAGCAAAAAAAAGCTGCTTTCAGAGAATAGAAGATGTTTTCAAGCATAAACCTCCTTCAGCTTTGGTAGATTAATGCTCAATAAAACAAGCCTAATTATCCTTTGCTTCTGTAATTAATTACTTTTACATTTCTTCATTTAGCAGACGCGTTCACCCAAAGAAACTTGGATAAACAAATGCGGAACATCACAAGTAATTTGTCATAAGACTCAACCATATTCACAGTACACAATGCCAAGGTTTATAGATGCCAAGAGTATACGACAGATGAGGAGAGCAAGGGTGAAATGTAGAAGAGAAGAAAGAAAGATTCTTTATGTATAAAGTTAATGAGTAAGTGCCTTGGTTTACGGTAGTGGATTAGTTACAGTAAGTGCTTGCCGAGAATGAGCTTCAATCGATCTTGTTTTAAACATTTGCTAATGGGATAAGCAGAAGAATCCACTAAAGCACATCTACCGCTGAATTTATAATGCGTCACTGTCACTCATTTACAAGACCTTTCACCTTATTCATCCCACAAACTCTGTGTTCTTGTGTCCTCTTGGAAATGGAAGACAAATTCCTTAAAGGGGTGGTTGATTATGATTTGACTTTTCTAACTTTAGTTAGTGTGTAATGTTGCTGTTTGAGCATAAACAACATCTGCAAAGTTACGACGCTCAAAGTTCAGAGCAAAGGGAGATATTTGCTTTTACAGAAATCACTCTTTAAGGACTACAACAAACGGCTGGTAGAGACTACACCACATTCCTCCCGGGTTAGTGACATCACCAACACTAGAATTTACATAAACCCCGCCCCCTGAACACGATTTATAGATTATCAAGACAGAATATGCTAATCAATGACTAGAAGATAACTACACATCAGCTTCATAAATTCATCAACTAACCGTTCAGAAATGTCCTGTTGCTTCTACATGTTGTCTCTTCTTCTTGAGTCTCTCCGTCATTGTCTGACTCCGGTTTGAACATAAAAGTCTAAACGTTTTTGAAAGTTTCAGTGCATATGTGTGTGAGGTAAAAGGACACGAGCTGTTGAAGCTCCGCCCCCTGTGCCGGGAGTAGCAGCTCATTTGCATTTAAAGGAACAGACACAAAAACAGTGCGTTTTTGCTCACCCTCAAAAAGTGACAATTTTAACATGCTATATAAAAATATCTGTGGGGTATTTTGAGCTAAATCTTCACACACACACTCTGGGGACATCAGAGACTTATTTTACATCTTGTGAAAAGGGCATTATACCACCCCTTTAATAATGCTTTAATCAACACTACACTCTTCAGTGGGGGTCTATATAAAACTCTAGGGTTCTTGACTCAGTTTTAAAGAACCGTTTATGGCCAAAAGGAGAAATGTATTGTGATTGCACAATACTTTCATGTTTAACGGGTTAGTTCCATTTAAAGTACATTTACAAGCTAATTTTGTGTCTGTTTCTAAGAGAGCGTTCTTCAGACAATGTCTAAATCTGTTTTCTGGAGATATCCAGCAGATAAGAGCGTCTTTTCCATCCTCACATAGACCCGTATCTTCCCTGCCTTTTATTTCCTCTGCTATTCTTCCATTGTTGTGGTCTGTCAATGCGTTCGGCACAACAAATGCTGCCAGTGACACATAAAGTTTGCACCTTTCCAGAGAGGCGTCATTAAAGCAAACAGCGTGGAGTGAAACACACAGAAGCTCGTGATGCACGTGCCAAACTCCAGCACTGAAACAGCTATAAATATCACTTATCACACGAAGAGACGTGACACAGACGTATCAGCCCAGACAAATGGCTTCCATCAAACGGACGGATGATTATTTTCATGCACATCTGCCAGCCGGAGAGAAAAGAAAGGAGCTCGAGAGCGGCTGATGCAGCACATGTGAGAACATTGAGCTTTTATCGGCACAAAACCAAGTTCTAACACACCTGGGCTTCTCTATCCGTCACGTGACTTCAGGAGCATTTGTTTGGCCAATCACATGAGCCATACATGTCATGTGATATTTATAAGAATATAATATAATATAATATAATATAATATAATATAATATAATATAATATAATAACTTACGTGTGCGTAAAGAGACACTTCCTTGAACACACTTAAGTATACTTTTAAAAAAAGCACTTTGTAATAATGTCAAATTAAGTTTTCTTTAAAGTACATTGTTTAAAAAAAGCATTTGTCGTGCATTTAAAGTACACTAATTTATCACTACTGTACTAAAGCACATGCAAAGTACTTTATTCCAATTTTAACTGTTGTGTGTTATTTGTTATATTAATAATCTTAAATGTACTAAATTGCAACTTAATTATAAATGTTTACTACAAATATACAAGTATTATATTTCACATTTTCATATTTTAGTTTACCATAAATGCTTGTCTGTACACTTTAACCATATTTCAAAGACAATTATGAAATGACATAAGGAGAGAAGAGTGGTCAAAGAGCATTTAAACTATAATACATATTCATTTAATTGTAACTGATAGCTGGGAATTCTCCAAACACAGTTCATACTCAAGTATATTCTTTTAAAGTACGTTTTTCCATAAGTTCTCTTTTTAAAAGTATGCTAAAGTGTACCTGTTTTTGTTTTCAAGGTGAGCTGTGCCTTCTGAATTGACATTGAGAATGCAACATCTAATAGTGTAGCTTCATGAAACGCAATGCCACGTGACGTTGAGCGTGTGTATCCAGAAGCGTCTGCATTCATACTCCTGCATCACAGGAAAGCTTTCACAGCTGTGAGAACAGGACTGGGTTCTTTTGGGTTCTCAGGACTGTGTCTGGTGTTTTCAGCAGCGTCTTTTGCTCACACGCCTCAGAATGAAATAACCCTGGATTAGAGAAGTCGTCAGTGTGTCTCTCTCAGCGTGAGGGTCCGTAAGCCGTCCCGTAAACCCAGCAGTGTGTCCCTCAGCTAGTGTGTGGCACACAACCCAGGACATACAGAAAAGTCTTAAAGAACCCCGTGCTGCAATGCACTAAGTTTTTAATGTTGTTTATATGTCTATGTGGTGTTTTAAATCTGCTTTAAGACAAAGCATGTGTAAATTCATAAGTCGACAGCATTGCTGAGTACTTCCTCCTTAAAACTGCAGTGAACCAAAGACAGTCTCAAAAACACGCTCTGAAATCGCTGGTGTTTCTGACGTCACAAACTACCTTGTAACCAATCAGATCAACGTGTGATCGTCAACCAGTGGATGTCTGAGCTGAGTGAGTGAGTGGAGGCGGGGCTCATTTTCATATTCATAGAACCGCTCATACTAAATGAGGCAAGGGTGTCGAGTTACAGTCAATATATTTAAAGGCATGAAGAATGTTTTTTCCACGGAAAAAAACACTTAAATATGTCATTTTGGTGATCAAAGATGAGTACAGGAGGACTTTAAGTAAACTCAACTAACAACTGACAACTCAAATACTTTTGTTCATCTAATGATGAGTAACATAAAGTCTATTAAATGTAAAAAAATATATATATTCTCAAGGCAAATAAATAGCGTTTAGCATTTCAAACCTTGTTCTTTCACCTGTATGTTTGATTTTTAAAGCCAACTACATGATTATCTGAGGCAAACATATAGTATAACCATGATGTGCAAATATATTAAATCCAACAGTTGAACGATGAGACGCAAAAAGCATTTTGACTTGAGGAAGACCAACATGTTGTGTCAGCAATGCACTTGTGATGTAAAGCGCTTGGGTAACAAATAAAATACAATCAAATAAAAAAATAAAAACATGCAATAAAAGAGTTCAAAGACTTGTAGAAGCAGCTAAAGTGACATGGATGTTTCAGTTAATGCACGCATTGAACTAAAACGTTGCCAGATTCACGTTTATTTGTTTCGGATGAAACTGACCACGCTTTTAGCAGCAATCACTGGACATTACTGTCATTTTGTAGAAATTTCACAACAGGCATGTTTGAGTTGCATGTATTAGATTAAAAACCTATCATCCTTGAGATAATACACATAAAAAAAAAGTGAGTTTTGACTAAACGTTTTGTTCAATGTTAGTGAGCCATAATTTTCTGTTGAAAAATGGCTAATGACATTAATCTAGCCGCAGTTTCCAGCAAAAACGCTGTCATTATTCAGTGCCTGAAAAGAAGGAGACTAAGGAGGACCCTGGACGGTTCTGAGGCTCGCCTGCGTCTCGGATGGCTGTCCGCACCTCAGGATATTCTCTCTACGGCAGAGAACAATTTATCTTCAGCTAATAGACCGTGTCCATTTATTTCACACTCCAATATCACAGAAGTGAAGCTCTCCCGATCACCTCAGATGTGCACTTTATCCAGTACAACATCCATAGGCAACATCACTAAACAAGTCAATCATTAGCATTGAGCTGCTCACAAAAGTTCTGGTAAGCTTGAATGTAATGTTCATATAATTATGTGTAGACATATAGAAGATGCGGTCATATTAGGTGTCTTTAACTACCATGCACCTAAAAATAATAATTGTGAGGTGCGATGTACTTATTGTGTTCATGTTGTTTCACAAAAAGCTGTTATTGAGCTGGATACGGGTAAAGTTAAGGACAGGGTGGTATGGTTAGGTTTAAGGATGAGTTAACATGTATGTGAAAGTCAACAGTGTAATTATAGATGTGATTACAGCTGTTTGTACATAGTAGTTAAAGGGGTGGTATAATGCCCTTTTCACAAGATGTAAAATAAGTCTCTGATGTCCCCAGAGTGTGTGTGCGAAGTTTTAGCTCAAAATACCACACAGATATATTTATATAGCATGTTAAAATTGTCACTTTTTGAGGGTGAGAAAAAAAACGCATAGTTTTTGTGTCTGTCCCTTTAAATGCAAATGAGCTGCTGCTCCCGGCACAGGGGGCGGAGCTTCAAGAGCTTGTGTCCTGAAACTTTCAAAAACTTTTAGCCTTTTATGTTCAAACCGGAGTCAGACAATGACGGAGAGACTCAAGAAGAAGTGACAACATGTAGAAGCAACAGGACATTTCTGAACGGTTAGTTGATGAATTTATGAAGCTAATGGTGTAGTTATCTTCTAGTCATTGATTAGCATATTCTGTATTGATAATCTATAAATCGTGTTCTGGGGGCGTGGTTTATGTAAATTCTAGTGTTGGTGATGTCACTAACCCGGGAGGAATGTGGTGTAGCCTCTACCAGCCGTTTGTTGTAGTCCTTAAAAAGTGATCTCTTTAAAAGCAAATATCTCCCTTTGCTCTGAACTTTGAGCGTTGTAACTTTGCAGATGTTGTTTATGCTCAAACAGCAACATTACACACTAACTAAAGTTAAAAAAAGTGAAATCATAATCAACCACCCCTTTAATCATGACTCAACCAATGGTGTCAATTTGGGGGCAATTTCGTGTCTTACAAATTGCAAAAATAAGGGCCCAGAAACACTTAATGTGCCTTTTTTGTTCAGGGGTGTAGCAATATATCACAATACAAAAATGCATCAATATGTATCGTGGATTGTTCACCCAAAAAAAAAAAAAAAAAAAATTACTGTGTGAGAAAAAAATTTTGTGAGAAGTTTTCTGAGTTTTAGTGTCAGTACTACATTACAGTAATCTACTATATATAATGTTGAATATAATGTATAATAATGCAATGGGGGAATATTTGTGTAAAAAGTGTCCTACATTATTGTAAATATATCTAGTCAGTGACAGAGATCAAGCATATTCATCTACAATAATTCAGTATTTTCAGCTTCAGAATCATGAATATTGTTATTCTGGTGTCTCTATTGTCCTGTGCTTTGGGTTTCAGCACCGAGTCCAAGACTATTCATTTACACACACAATGTTTAACCAAATTTAGCATTTTACAGTTTTTACCAACTGCATACACACAAAATCTTTTCATGTCACACGATTTTTGAAACCTCTCACTCAAAGTGCAAAACTACATGCCAAATCTTCAAAACCATAAGCTATTTCTCAGCCTTTGACTCAGTTTTCAATTGCATAAAACACTTTTTGCAAAACACTACACACAATTCTCTACCTAAAACACAAAGATCTATCAGGAAGTGACTTGCTTTCCTTTTCCAAACACAACCAATCAAAATGCTACACTTATTCACCAGGTCACACACACACACTCCTCACATGTGCAAACACTAATTACTTAACTGATCACTAACCAATCACTGCTTTACTGTAGATAGGCCTATAAATAGGTCAAAGGTCAGATTACCTGTTATGGAGAAGAGATGAAGCTTAGCACTGGGGACTGCAACCCCCCCCCCCCCCCCCCCCATCATAAAAGGGCAACAGGTGAGCTCTTCAACAGGTGAGCTCTTCAACAGGTGAGCTCTTCAACAGGTCAGCTCTTCAACAGGTGAGCTCTTCAACAGGTGAGCTCTTCAACAGGTGAGCTCTTCAACAGGTCAGCTCTTCAACAGGTGAGCTCTTCAACAGGTGAGCTCTTCAACAGGTGAGCTCTTCAACAGGTCAGCTCTTCAACAGGTCAGCTCTTCAACAGGTGAGCTCTTCAACAGGTGAGCTCTTCAACAGGTCAGCTCTTCAACAGGTGAGCTCTTCAACAGGTGAGCTCTTCAACAGGTGAGCTCTTCAACAGGTGAGCTCTTCAACAGGTGAGCTCTTCAACAGGTGAGCTCTTCAACAGGTCAGCTCTTCAACAGGTGAGCTCTTCAACAGGTGAGCTCTTCAACAGGTGAGCTCTTCAACAGGTCAGCTCTTCAACAGGTGAGCTCTTCAACAGGTCAGCTCTTCAACAGGTGAGCTCTTCAACAGGTGAGCTCTTCAACAGGTCAGCTCTTCAACAGGTGAGCTCTTCAACAGGTGAGCTCTTCAACAGGTGAGCTCTTCAACAGGTGAGCTCTTCAACAGGTGAGCTCTTCAACAGGTCAGCTCTTCAACAGGTGAGCTCTTCAACAGGTCAGCTCTTCAACAGGTGAGCTCTTCAACAGGTGAGCTCTTCAACAGGTCAGCTCTTCAACAGGTGAGCTCTTCAACAGGTGAGCTCTTCAACAGGTGAGCTCTTCAACAGGTCAGCTCTTCAATGGAGCAATGGATGCCAACATTGGATTATTATTTTTTTTTTACTGTAACTGTATACAGTAAATTTTTCTGTTCTTTTGTATGTAGACCACTGTATGTACAACTTTGTGTTGGTTGGGATGTACACTGTGTACATTGTTTTGTTTGTGGGAAAAATAACATATATTTGTTACAGTGTATTTGCGTGTTTTGAGTATAAAAACAACATTCTCAAATATTTTACAACACACTTGTATTACTATGTACTGTCTGTAGCAAGTGTAACACTGAGCCAAAAAAAAGGCCTACGTCATTATGATGAATGGAGAAGAAGTGTTTTGCATTCATCATAGTGTTTTACATTGAGCGCATCAGTGTTCAACTGGTTCTTATAAATGTCTATTCATATGATGGTTTGTGTATGTCATAAACAAAATACCATTTTGAGAAGAAATAACATTGTTTTGAATGTAAAGTTTCATTTTGCAGGAGAATTGAGGGGTTTTGCCCATTGTGTGTGTTTTTTTTTTTGTTTTTTTTTTGATTTGTGTGTAGTTCTGAGAATATGAGGCATGCTTTCGGAAAATGTGTGTAAACAATCGAGAAAAACGAAGAAAAAATATTTTTTGTTTCTACATTGCATTGGCGTTTCCGGTTTACTTGTTACCTCTCTCATCAGATTACTTTCACTGTAGAACATTGTATTGAAATGTAGATATAAGCCTATGAAAGACCAAAGAGCTTTAGATTTAGAACACCAGTGTTTGCATGGTATATCCAAAAATATATTATTATGAAAGAAGTGTTTGCCATTTGATGCAAATGCTTCTTTCTGACATGTGTTTATAGCATTTTGAATGCAGTGTTGCATTTTGAAGGAGATGTGAGGCATTTTGCATTTTGTGTGTGCAGTTTTGAGAATTGTGTGTAGAGTTTTGAAAAAAGGAGACTTAGTTTTGAAAACGTGTGCAAGCAATTGGTAAAAACTGTAATCAACAGTACATTCTTTTGTTAACCTTTTATCATATGTCTTGGAGTATCGCAATAATATCATATCGTGAGTTCAGTATCGTGACATGTATCGAATCGTGAGGGAATCGTTATAGTCTTGATTAAAATGTTATAGCATTAAACAAGGTCTAAATGGACATTCACTGTTACTTACAGTAAGATGCATCACTCACCCTTTTATGCAAATAAGAAAATATGAAGAATAAAACCCATATTATCCAGATCAATCCCTCCTCTGGACAAATATTTAAAATATTTATACTACCATGAGAAATGGCATGAATGAATCATGTGAAATAGCCTGTCCTAAAAAATCTCCATATATTTCTGTCCCTGACTAAATAATATTGAGATATGATATAAATTATAAATGAACATAATTAAGCGTCGTACATTGGTTCTGGTAATGAATGGACTGGGAGGCATCTGAATAAATCCCCCATGATGACCCGATGTTAACGCGAGTGTGCTGAGAGCATCTCTTCAGACATCATGACATCTGATGTGTCTAGCGCCGCAGACGTACGTGTGTGTGTGTGTGTGTGTGTGTGTGTGTGTGTGTGTGTGTGTGTGTGTGTGTGTGTGTGTGTGTGTGTGTTGCGTGTGCGTGTGCGTGTGCGTGTGTGTGTGTGTGTGATTTATGACACTCGTCGCTGTTATCCGTCAGCATGAATCTCAGAATGGTAGTTTGTTCTGCTAGTTAGAGGATGACGACGTCTCTGTGAAAGAACGAGCCATGATGAGCACTGATGCAAACTGACTGCACTGATAACAGAAGCTAAAATAAACAAAACACAATGCATTATGAGAATACAATGTGTGAGTGTGTGAATGTAAAAGCTGGGCTGTGTTGTAAAAACACAGAAAAGTTTTGTTTTTCATGCTGTTGTTTCACTGCAATGTGTTTGAATGTGAAATTGAATCTGAAACTGCAATGACTGACAGTGAATTAACCATAGTGACAGATGTGGGACAAAACAATACCTCAAAATAGATGTGCATTATTGGGGCAAGTCTTGGGCCCTATTTTAACAATCTGAAACACAAGTATCAAGTGCGAAACGCAAGTAACTTTGTGGGCGGGTCTCGACACAAATCTAAAATGTGTTGGTCTGAAGTCGCTTCATTACTCATAGGTGTGGATTGGGCGTAACGTGAAATAAACCAATCAGAGCGTCATCTCACATTCCCTTTAAGAGCAGGCGCGCTTGTTCCATGGCGGATTGCTATTATAACGGCGGATTTGCCAGACGCACGCCAGTTCACATTTTTAGAAAACCATAGGAAAAATATTACCACACGAGGGAAATCATTGTTGTGTCCATGAAGATGTGAAAAATAGGCATAAATCTAGCTTACACATTTACCCAAATTATTATACGCCTGTTTAAGCGAAGCTAATCTGGGTGTGTTTCTCCATCCCCAATGTCACTTCTCTGTGTTTTACGGCCCTGACGAGAACGCCGGTCTCCTCGGCTGTGAACCGCTCCTGGCAAATCCGCCGTTATAATAGCAATCCGCCATGGAACAAGCGCGCCTGCTCTTAAAGGGAATGTGAGATGACGCTCTGATTGGTTTATTTCACGTTACGCCCAATCCACACCTATGAGTAATGAAGCGACTTCAGACCAACACATTTTAGATTTGCGTCGAGCGCAAGAGTCATTTATCCCGCCGGTATAAAAGCAACAGCGCCCGAGATCCGCCCACAAAGATACTTGCGTTTCGCGTTTCATACTTGCGTTTCAGATCGTTAAAATAGGGCCCATTGTCATGCTGTAAATAAGACAATATCTGTATTGCAAACCCCTCCATTTATATGAACCCTAAACTTTGCAATCTGATTCACATATTCAGTCACATGCCCTGAACAAAACGTCAGCACAGTTCCCAGTCTCCACGTCCAGAGCAATTTTGTCACCGGAGCTACTTGAAGCATAATTGCTGTTTCGGTCTTGATGATGTATCTAAAAAGAAAGCTGACATTTGTGTCAGAAGAGCTTTTTTAATTAATATTTGCAAAATATTCAGTCTCCTCCACTGACTATATGACCTTTAATGTCGATTTTTGCCGAAAGGTGACAAGTGTGCATCCCTGCACTTCAGTTCTTCCACATCATCTAACAAACCTCATTAAGTTCACCGCAGGGATGTTTTAAAGACAGTTAAGCTCTTGCATTTTGCATTAATTAAAGCCTGCAGGAACACAGCAAACGTGCAGAGGGACATCCAGCGTTGAGTTCACCCTGCTTCTCTGCGGACAAATAATAATCATATATATATAATAATTATAAATAAATCACAGACACCTCCATTAATATTTGACACAGAACTACATTATTGTTACGCAGCCAGATGGTGTGTGTGTGTATGTGTGTGAGTACATTTTTCTGGTCCTCACTAGTTAAAAAGGCTAATAAATTGGCCACATGTTTTATTTTAAATCGAGTGTTTTGCACATGTTTCTGTGATGAGTAGGTTCAGGGGTTAGGAATAAAATTAAATGGCATTTTGATATGAATGGAAGGTAGATAGGCTTTGTCTTAGCAGACTAGATGTACGGCGCTGTTGGTGTGAGTAAAGGACTGAAACATGCACATTAATACAGATCCAGGCAGGCGGTGCTGGGGAAGGAGAGGGGCTAGGAACATTCTCACAGCAACATCCCACTATAATTTTACAAATACTACTGTTTTTGTGTCACGGAATATACTTTTAGGCTTTTTTTTAGCCGAGAATGTAGTTGTTTAGACCTCAAATATGCAATTTATTTATAAACATAATGCCTATTTGAAAACTTGTTTGGATGTTTCACAGATGTGAGCTCCAGGCCATCAGCAGCCGTTGAGCGCTCATGTTCCCGCTGAGGACAGCTTTATCTCGGCCAGTCCTCAGGGTCCAGTCCTTTGCCGCTGGCTCTTATGTAGATGGTGGTTAAACATGAGATATAATTCATTTTGGGTATATCAAACAGGCAAACTTTGCTCTTATTAATCTATTACTTGTTCCAGAGCGAACTGATTTGCCTAAGGGCAAAGTTAAGTTTCATAACTTTTTATTTCTATTAAACTTAAATCCTGTAACTAACTAGAGGCTTGCTTTTGTACTTTTGTCTGAATTGTTTGCTTTTCTTTATTTACTATTGTACAAAATCATTTGTTAATTTAATTTAAATATTATTGTTAAATAATAATATTTTATTTTCTATAAATAATATGCCGTATTTGGTATTGATAAAGGGTCTGTGAGTGATAGTGATTTCGGCTTCTGTGTAGTGATGGGAAGTTCGGATCATTTTACTGAATCTTTATTCGAGTCATTTCGTTCATTTAAGTGGATTTTTTTAAATGTTATACTTTTAACAGCCAAATTCCCCGAACACATCCTCTAACACAATCTTGAACATATTCTGAATTAAGAAATCATTATAATACAGCCAAAGATCATTTACAGAGAACGTAAATATTTACTTTACCTTTCGAGTCTTTTCGTTCATTTGTCACGTGCCAGACGTTCATGAATGACCCATTACTACTTCAGTGAAAGTTACAGTATTGTGCCATTAGATTTTAGCAAAGACTTTTATTCCAGGGACTGAAACAAGGTTGAAAACGATTCTTTTTACTTTAAACAACATATAAGACGCAACCGACAAATGCATTGACTAGCGCTGTCATGAGAAAACCCCTTTACTGTTAAAATGATACTAAGACAAAGATATCGCTTTCCTCAGTGGACATTTAAACTGATTTTGTGATTATGAATATAAGACTGACCTGAGGACTATCAGATGCAGGTAATGCACTCGTTTAGTCAATCTCTCTCTCATAATACTCTACTCTAAATAATACAATAAGCTTCAATGAAGAGATTTACACCATGTCCTAACCAGACGCGATGCGATAAGATTCCAGCGACAAATAATTTGTCTGTCCACACTAGATGTGACGCGACTGCGAGATGCGTCAAAATCAATCAAAACCCACAGCCAATCAGAACAGTGTGTGGGCGGAGTCAGCCAATCAGAACAGTGTGTGGGCGGGGTCCGCCAATCAGAACAGCGTGTGGGCGGAGTCAGCCAATCAGAACAGCGTGTGGGCAGAGTCAGCCAATCAGAACAGCGTGTGGGCGGAGTCAGCCAATCAGAACAGCGTGTGGGCAGAGTCAGCCAATCAGAACAGGGTGTAGGCGGAGTCAGCCAATCAGAACAGTGTGTGGGCGGAGTCAGACAATCAGAACAGCATGTGGGCGGAGTCTCACGGCACCAGAGAGTAATCCTGACGGCACTCGCAAGAAAATGGATAAGTAGCTACATAATCAAATTCACAAATATTACACCATTTAAACATTATTAAAATACATAGGCTGAGTTACTAAAACAATCTTTGTCAAAGAATACACTTGTCTGTTCACAGTTTGAATGTTCTTGTTTCCATTTGTTTAATTTCAAGATCTGATCTAATTATCGCGCGTCGCGTGTAGTTAGCACACGGTGTTAACGTTCCTTTCTAAAGTGATGGTTTAGAATTAGTAACGGAGGCTTGGGCTCAACTCTTAAACCATCATCTTCAGATCTGAATACGTGGTGAAAGAAACTAGTTCTGCACAAAAGAGGGTTTTTAAAGACAGTGTGTTGTTGTTTCTTCTTTCTTTACACACTTGTGGCGTTGAACTGTTGTATAAACGCAATATCACACTCGTAGTTATACGATATGGCTCTATAGCTGTGATTATGTGGCTGTGATATGTGTATGGCTCTATAGCTGTGATTATGTGGCTGTGATATGTGTATGGCTCTATGGCTGTGATTATGTGGCTGTGATATGTGTATGGCTCTATAGCTGTGATTATGTGGCTGTGATATGTGTATGGCTCTATGGCTGTGATTATGTGGCTGTGATATGTGTATGGCTCTATAGCTGTGATTATGTGGCTGTGATATGTGTATGGCTCTATAGCTGTGATTATGTGGCTGTGATATGTGTATGGCTCTATGGCTGTGATTATGTGGCTGTGATATGTGTATGGCTCTATGGCTGTGATTATGTGGCTGTGATATGTGTATGGCTCTATGGCTGTGATTATGTGGCTGTGATATGTGTATGGCTCTATAGCTGTGATTATGTGGCTGTGATATGTGTATGGCTCTATGGCTGTGATTATGTGGCTGTGATATGTGTATGGCTCTATAGCTGTGATTATGTGGCTGTGATATGTGTATGGCTCTATGGCTGTGATTATGTGGCTGTGATATGTGTATGGCTCTATAGCTGTGATTATGTGGCTGTGATATGTGTATGGCTCTATAGCTGTGATTATGTGGCTGTGATATGTGTATGGCTCTATGGCTGTGATTATGTGGCTGTGATATGTGTATGGCTCTATGGCTGTGATTATGTGGCTGTGATATGTGTATGGCTCTATGGCTGTGATTATGTGGCTGTGATATGTGTATGGCTCTATGGCTGTGATTATGTGGCTGTGATATGTGTATGGCTCTATAGCTGTGATTATGTGGCTGTGATATGTGTATGGCTCTATGGCTGTGATTATGTGGCTGTGATATGTGTATGGCTCTATGGCTGTGATTATGTGGCTGTGATATGTGTATGGCTCTATAGCTGTGATTATGTGGCTGTGATATGTGTATGGCTCTATAGCTGTGATTATGTGGCTGTGATATGTGTATGGCTCTATGGCTGTGATTATGTGGCTGTGATATGTGTATGGCTCTATGGCTGTGATTAGGCCGTATGTACGAGGTCACATTCTTAGCAAGTGATAAGGAAACAAACGAAACTGAGCGCTACTGAATACATACGTGTTCACAACGCACTAAGAGAATGATTGAGAAATGACTGCCATTACATTCAATCGACTGAACACTGAAGCCACGGCCATGCTTGCTCTCACTCCCTCCACCGACGTCCTCATCCAATGACACAACTAATTCATTCTGCTGCCCCATTTCTGAAGCTTTAACTGATGAGATGGGGTGAGCCCCTCTCGGGGGTCCGCACCACCCGACCCACTATTACACATGATATTTGCACAAAGTTTGTGTTTGAATATGAAGTACATTTTTAACAAAGGTATTTCCCAGGGGCCTCAAACGATAGATGAGTGTTTCTTCACACTGATTTCCTTTCCTCCACTAGGAACTCTGGGCTTTGAGATCCAGTACCCTATCAAAGTCTTTAAACATGTATTTGGGATGTGCATTTATCAAACGTGCCGTTGTGTGAACGCTTGTTAGAGAAGGAGAAGGATGTCCTCCTTTCAAATGAGTCATAAAATATGTTAGTGTAAAAGGACTTTCATATAACAGACACCACAATCTAGTGTCAATAAAAGGCTCTGTGCCATAAATGTCGTGATGAGCGTCAGTGCCGTTTCATAACACCAGTGGCCTTTCCATTGGGAAAAGATCGTTTTTAATGATTTTTGACTTCTGTCAGGCAGTGTCTTTGTGAACAAACAGTGTGTGGCTTCTCAACAATACATTTTTGGTTACACTGGTTCCGATAGTCCATTTTAGGCGTTCTGTTGACTTTAAGTACTGTGCCACTGTCAACTAACTCTCATTAGAGTATTAGACTGTTAGGTTCGGGTTCGCAGAATAAGCTGACATGCATTTGCGGTTAGTAGGGTGTCTAAAGTGGACTATTGAAATCCGGTGTTACCCAAGAGTTGAAGGTTTTCTAGTCAGCTCAAACACAGTTTAATGTTGATCCACAAATATTCACTTTGCAATAATCAGTTGTTTGCTGTACAAAATCAAATCACAATGTAGAATTGTCCCCTACTGACAAGCCTCTCAAAATATGATCAAGTAAAAAAGTAAAAAGACACTTATTTATCCTTAAAAGCTCATATCTTAAAAATACTTATTAAATTTTTTTCTGATGATGCATAACCTGCGGACACAACCTTAAGTTGTTTTAGTAAAATATCATATGCACTAAAACAGTAAAACTCATTGTGCACTAAATATTTCTAAACATCCTTAAAAATAATATTGTACATTAATTTTCTAACCCCTGCATTCAAAAAAAAAATTCTTGTTGCATGCATAATAATAGACGAATTAATTTCTTTAAAACAAATCTATATATAGTAGTTTTGTTTTAAAGAAATTAATTTGTCTATTAATCAAAATTAAACAACATTGAGATAATAGGCCTATATCTCGAATTAAGTGTAATCTATATATAGTAGTTTACACTTAATTCGAGATATAGGCCTATTATCTCAATATTGTTTAATATTGATTCCAGTAATTATGGTTTTGATCTAGAATAATTGGATCTAGTTTTGAGGTTTATAATGTCATTTATTGTTCATTTTAACATGTTCTCGTGTGTTCGCCTGTGCTCGTGTGAATTATTATTCTAGAGAGATATAAAAACGGTCGACATGAACTGTCATGAAGCTGACCTGAGAGAGACACCTCGCTGAAGAACAAGACATACAGTCATTCTAGAGCTGTTATTATACATGGAAGAAAAAAAAGGAGAATTATTAATGACAGCAATTCAGCAGCAGCTCATAGTGATCATATCTGTCAAAGAGACAATGAAAGCATAAAGGAACCAATAGCATTTGGCGTCAATGACGTGAAACCTGGTGGAATTGTGTTGTGGAGTCAAACGACCTTTTATGATCATTGTTATGGTATTTGTCACACAATTCCAGCTGTAGAACAGTTCGTAGGTAAAGTTAACCCAGAAACCACCACAAGTATCGAAAACAAGCCCCGATCTGTGCTATATCTGCTCACTCAACCCAATCAAGAGGAGCGAGAGAGAGCGAGAGTGTTCACCTGAGCCACATTCACATTTGCTCATGAATAATTCATTTTTTTAATACTAGCGACACAACAACAAACCAGCCCAAACCGCACTCACGTCTCGGTTGTTATTTCTGTGTGACTGTCTGAACACACACTCAGTAAGGGGTTTTACACACAGGACTCGTTCCTGCTCCGTCATTTTGAACTGTTGCGGTATAAACATGAGCGAGATATTTAAAATCACCACCAAATCAAAACTCTTGTTTTGTTTTTAATGGAATATTGCAGTATTTATTATAAATTATTCTGTTCTCTGATGTTGTGTTTACTGGTGTGAGGGCGGGGCTATAACCTGTCACTCATATGAGATCCACCAATAGCAAGCCACAAGCATCCAGTCAATTCTCCACAGACACAATCAAGCCCCGCCCACATGTGTTCTTGTTCCTGAGGCGTTTCACTCGGATATACAGGACAATAGAGCACACACAACTATCTCAGCTTCAATACAATAAAGCCAGAGCTGTGGAAATCTCCATTACACAACAGGCGATTCAATGATTCAAAATCTCCATCTCACGAAACACAGCGAAGAAACAAACACACTTCAACACTGTAATCTGTGAGTTTTTATAGTTTCGTAATTAATATATTTTCATCTTATGAAGTATATATCAGAGTGATCTGATAAAATAAACGTATTAAAAATAGTTTTTGGCAGTGAAAAAAAAAAGCTAAAATAAATATTAACAATAATAATTGAAATAATCTGAAATTAACAGTAAAATTACTAAAACTGAAACAAATCAAAGATAAATAGAAAAATAAAAAAAAATACTTAAAATTAACTAAAATTAAATACAAAATTTAACAAAAAAATAATAAAAGCAAATTAAAAATATTAATAAATCCTATAAAATTGCATTTAAAATAATACAAAAAATACTGATATATAATTCATACAAAATGACTGTATGTACCTTTATACTGATTTAAGTGACACTGAAGACTGGAGTTATGATGCTGAAAATTCATATTTGATCACAGAAATAATTTACACTTATTCACAATAGAAATCTGCCATTTTAAACTGTAATCATATTTCCCTGTTTTACTGTATTTTTGATCAAATAAATGCAGCCTTGGTGAGCAGAAGAGACTCTTTCAGAAATATAAATCTTGCCAACCACACACACACACACACACACACTTTCTTTCTCTCTCTCTCTCTCTCTCTCTCTCTCTCTCTCTCTCTCTCTCTCTCTCTCTCTCTCTCTCTCTCTCTCTCTCTCACACACACACACACACACACACTCTCTCTCTCTCTCTCTCTCTCTCTCTCTCTCTCTCTCTCTCTCTCTCTCTCTCTCACAGACACACACACACACACACACACACACACACACACACACTTAGACCCTTATATAGTGCATTTCTGTTCATGTGTCAGACATGTTGTAGTGGTTTACAAAAACACATTACCT
The DNA here is from genome assembly GCF_949319135.1 of Squalius cephalus. Classification (NCBI taxonomy): domain Eukaryota; kingdom Metazoa; phylum Chordata; class Actinopteri; order Cypriniformes; family Leuciscidae; genus Squalius; species Squalius cephalus. The sequence continues at coordinate 35,566,046 of NC_137138.1, forward strand.
AGTACACTGATTCAATCCCATTATACACCACAATAAAAAGTGTGTAAGAGTTAGAAAATCCTCGTAAGGCACTGTTAGCGTCTTGTCGATTGATGCCCTGAACATAATGGCCAACTTATTCAGCCTAATAAAACGCTGAATCTGAATACGCATGATGGCGCAGTCCTAAAGCAGCAGATGAAGATGCTGGTAATTGCCTGTCAAACGCAGAAATGAACAAAGTGACACAATGAAAGGCAGTTCTGTGGCGTGTGCATCTGGGCAGTGCTGCTCCATTTGCATATGTGTGAGGTGTTCGAAGACAGCCATGAAACCCTGCAATAACACACATATATGCTGCATGTCCTCAGGGAGACATAATGAGGCTCACGTCATATCGACTTATGAGTAACAAGACAATAACTGTATTCCACTATTCCTCTGTCTGTGTAGCGCATCTCTGACATGCTGTCGTCTGGACTCGTCGCTCCTAAAAACAGTAAGTGTGTTTGAGAAACTGATTTTTGCTTCAGCAGCCTCAGCGACCATCAGTCATTGCTCACTGTAGCTCTCAACTCTCATGTGCACTTCTGCATGTAACATCAGGATGGAGAGAAGTTAGAGAAAAAGACGTTAAAACACAGCAAGGTCAAACACAGACCCATCAAAATTCAAGAGATATAAAAGCCCTATTCGGACTGGACTAGTTTAACATGGAGAGGAGGGGTAAAGTAATAATCACCAGAGCTTCTCGTGATTTTAGTCCCGTCTGAATGTGCATCTCAGTGATCATGACGGACAATGTCACTGTCAGTAAAGATTACAGCGACTTCTACCTTCAGTAAAATGACCTCAGGTGATACTAATCCCGTGCGAATAGACCCGCTGTAAATATGAACGTAAATATTCCATCATTTCCTGTTTAAAAGTAGTTTTACTGAGATCTCTTATCCCGTGCGAATTGGCCATTAATATTACAGACGTCCTGTGGTAAAATCACGTTACTCCATCTACCCTGGTAAAGTTAATCCTGTACGAATAATGCTTTAGAAAGCAAACACTGAAGCTATGAACACAAGCCTGTTATTGTTGATGAAATAAAACCCTTTGTTAACTCTACCAAGTTCGCCAGTATTTTGCTGACGAGATGAACCCTGACCTAACCTGAACACAACTATTAGACAGAACCAGGGTAATCTCTGGTGTGGCTAATTCTGACCAATCTAGCTGGAAAAATGGACACCGTTGTGAGTTTAACTGACTTTAGTCTTGTCAATGTTCCTTAAATTCATTAATGAACTAATAACGTTCTCGTCTTCATTGGGATTGGGGTTGTTGAATCCTTAGGGAACCAGGTTACTGCGCCCACATCACTGATGTTATAAATAAACCGGGCTTCAGTTGTACTGCGCAAATTTACTGTAAATCTTATCACACTTTTGAAACGTCCTGGTGAACACGCGCACAGTTCAGTGATTCAATACATGAATATACATGCCCATCCTCTCAGGATACCTGGAATCAGTGTTACAAGAACCCCAGGCACATCGTTTTACCACTTCTGTCAGGAGCACTGTCATCAAATACGACTGACAGTTAGCACACAGTTAGGATTGGCGGTCTGGTTCTGTTCTGGGCAGGCTAGCACGGATAAGAGCAGCGATAACCCCTCTGAGGGGAAACTGAACAGATCCAACATGATTGTATTGCAGATTAGTGTTGTCACGATACTAGAATTTCTAACTTCAATACGATACCTTGAAAAATATCGATATTCGATACCATTTTCGATACCACGGAGAAAAAAACTGCCACAATATTAAGGGGGTATTTTTTTTTATTTAAAGGTAAATATAACAAGTTTAGAACATGACAATGAGGTATATTTTACATGAACAAAAATGTCCTGAGGTAGTGCACTTGTTCAAAAGCATAAATTCTGGTTAATACATTAACGTTATTTGATGAACAGATTTAAACGCAAACGTGTGTGCATCACACGCGAAACAATGCTCACTGGATCGACATGAAGTCAAGTCACCTTTATTTATATAGTGCTTTTAACAATACAGATTGTGTCAAATCACTTATTCAATTTTCAGTTAAAGGCATTTCATTATTGAATTCAGAGATGTCATTGTCTAGCTCAGTTTAGTTTAATTAGTATCTGTGTAGTCAAATTGATGATATTTGCTAATGAAGGCAAATTGCAGAATTAAATAATAATTCTTGAATAAAGTTAAATAAGCACAAGTTAATTTACATTTGACCACAGTTAAAATGTACTTGTCTAAGATCACACAGAACGAGCAGTGCGCTGCGTTTTTTATGTTGCTAGGCAACCACTGAAACAGCTGTCCTGTCAGTCAAGTAAACATCAAATCAGCCTTTTATTAACTTTATTTACTTTCTGTTAACATTGTGGTAGTTACGGTTCGTGAAGTCGTTAAGCTCCTGGTAACCCGCGAGAGCACCACAAGTTTACCCTCCATCATCGCACTCTCCGGGCGTTCAAGCAACTAGCTTTCATCACTAAAACGGAAGGCCCGCGAGGCGCATAAACAGCGCGCAGAACGCTCGCTGGAAACCAATTGAAAATAGGCGCCTCTCACTGCAAAAAACGCGTCAAGTTTGATCGGCCCCATTCACTTCACTTTTGCAATTTAACCAGAGCGAATGAGACGAGTGCGCGTGTGGTGTTTGTCAACGCGCCTTTGGAGAGAAGTGAAAGTGAAAGTGAAAGCGCGGCTAGTATCGATACTTCGGGAAATTAATATTGGTACCATTCAAATATTTCAGTATCGATATTTATCGAAATATCGATATTTTTGACAACACTATTGCAGATATCATTAATTCATTTCAATGTGCAACATAATTCGAGATGATTCAAAGGGGAATCAGAAGGCCAGATCCTGACTGAGACAGGAGGAGCTGGGGAGGGAGGAGGGTAATCCGCTCCTGAGAAACACGAGAGCTGCTGATAATACTGAAGGAGCTTATATATGAATACAGTGACACTAGGCGCGTTTCCATTACAGATTTGCGCAAAACTTTTGCGTTTTTTTCTAAATGTCAACAAAAAACTATTGCGAAATGACGGCGTTTCCATTAACCGATGTTATGCGACTAAACTTCATTTTTTCCTCTCGCGATACAGCCTGGCTAACGTCAGACCTCTTCTCATGGAGACGTGGTCTGGGAACCACATGTTCATTTTCTCGTATTTGAGGCATGGTTTACGAATGCCCAGAGCCGTTTATTGGCCGCTACGAACGTCTATCAAATGCGGCTGTACGTAGCTCATAGCCAATCGTTTCAATTATACCAGATGACGTATGTAGAGCGACAGAAATTCGACGAGGAAGAAGACGAAATAAACTTGCGTTCTAAACTACTGAGAACACTATCTAAGGCTGCATCGAAAGATAACTTCGCATCTGATGCCATGTTGGATCCATAGATATAAACAAACTGCTTCGGTGTGTCGCATAGACATCGTCATCGTCTTGCTGCTCCCTCCCTGTTCTGTGATTGGTTCCCTTTTTTGAGGGGAAAATCTGGTCCATGGTGTCCAGGCTGCCTAGAAGCGGGAATAAAATTTCCTTGGGGAAACCCAGGCTACTCGCGATAAGTAAAGTCATTCCAAAAACCATGGCAACGGACGTTGGTGGGTTTCTGTACTGCATGCCAGCCACTGCACTGGCCATTATTATTAATAGAAGGAGATGTGTGTGTGTTTCCAAGCATTAATGGTAAGGAACGACCCTTATTATACTTGTGAGCGGCTCATATGAGGAGTTTCTGGGTGTTTCTCACTCAGATCTGCTCCGAGGTCTTGATTGTGGCATTTATTTGAGGTTTAGAGTCCAGTATTCCTGTAATTCTTTTGTCTTATATGAGTTTAATGAAGAACTCTGTCTCGTCTTCTGTCCAAACACACCTCATCATCTAAGTCAGGTGACCGGTAAATGCGCAAAAACTGTTTCCATTGCAGTTTTGCGAAATATTTCTTTTTTGAATTGCCTGAAAAAACCCCTCATGCGAGCATAAAAACTTTTTTGCGATAAATGGGAGATTTTGCGAAATTGACGTGTTTCCATTGGGTGTATTTTCAATTCGCAATTTCAATTTGCGCAATTTGAAGGGTAATGGAAAAGCAGCTAGTGTCGTATTCCTACAGGTATACGTGGATCAGCTGAGAGTCACTGATACGAGACGTTACGCTTGATTTCTATGCCATAAACACCATAAAAACGATGAGAGCTTCGGATCTTCCAATGTTTCTCTATGGTGCTGAAACCTAAAGATGTCAGAGTTCGGGTTCCCATGCAACTGATACTCAACTGCCATTGGCTGACCTGCGTTCGAGGGGAGGGGCTTACCGATCGTCAGCTCTCTCATGTGCTCAACATCCACCAACAACATAAGCACAAGCTCCACAGTGTTTCCCCTATAAATTTTTCCAGCAGCGGTGCTGTTACGTGCCGGAGGTTACCAAGCCGCTCGTGGGGGGTCCGGGGGCATGCACCCCCGGAAGATTTTTTTTTTTTAATTACCCCTTAAACCACGATTTCTGGCCAGTTTTGTGGATAGAAATGGACATTTTGAGACATACAAATTTGACATACCATCAACAGAAGGCATGATTATTGCAGCACGTACCTTGAACTGGTCACAAACAGGATTAGGACAGGATTATTGTTATTTGTTTTTCTTTTGTGTTAATTTTCAGCTGTAAGGTAGAAATTGATAGTGGAAAAATGTTCTTTTTTCTGTAACACACTTTAGCACTTAGATACATCATCATGTAACCAGTACTTTAATTTATTTTATCCTGTAGACATTTTGAACATTAAAATCCAAATTAAACTTTTCATTAGTTTAAAAGATGACTAGCTTGCATAGCCTATTTTACTTCACTAACCTCCAGTGATTAATCGCAATTGATCGCATTTCCCCCAAACTTGTAATCATCCATATTTAAATGTAGAATCACTAATTAAATAAAAACAACACACAAAAAAGGGGGGAAAAAGAAAAATGTCCACACAAATTGGACAGAAAATAGCCCTATATTAAAATATAAAACATCAATATATTATTCTTCATTCAGTTCTATGCAACTTTAACAGATTTATTTGTTGACTAGTTATCAAAATAAAGTAGTCATACAAAGCTATTATTACCAGAGCATGTGATCAGAGCAGGTCATTACCATTGTTGCCCAGCATGGCTATACCAGCTCAGTAAACAGAAGTCTACTACGTTATTTGACGTATTATTAATTTCACGTTATTTGAGCGGACTTTGCTTTTCCAGTGCATGATCGGTAGCCTACATGATCGGAGCGTTTGGGCCGTTAAGGAGCAGAACGCGCAGCGCAAACACAGAGCGGAACATTGAGCAGAGAGCGCAGTACGCGGACACACGCACGGAACGGAGAGCGCGGCGCAAACATGGAGCGGAAAAGACCCGCACGTTAAGTTACTAAACAAGCTGCGCGAGAATGAAACCTGATCGCCGAACACGGAGGGGCGGGACGGCATATTTTCCATAGACAGTAAAAAAAAATGGACACAGCGACCCCATTGACTTCAACGGAGAAAAGTTCGTACCGCATTCTCTGTCATTGCTATGCAACCATGAAGAGAGGCGCGCCTGAGAAAACGAGCGCGCCGCGTCGCTTCTATATGAGCGCGCTTGTCGCGCGCCCACATTTGAAATATTTGCATGTGAACGTGAAGTGAACGGCCCCTTATGGCAACGTGACATTAGCCTAATCAAAAATATTTCCATTTGCTCTTTCCTCCTTTGTCAACAAGTGGATTCAGAGCCATAACATTAACAGCGCCGCCGGTCGCCATGTTTCAGTGTTTTTAGGTGTGTAGTGAATGTCGTGATATTACTGATCATGTTAAGATTTTGCAGCGGCGCTGAAAATCCAGCGGCGGCGCTGCGCCGCTGCTTAATACATTGTAGGGGAAACACTGCTCCACTCTTCACCAGTCATGACCAAAAACACTGACATTAACAGAAATAAGTAAATAAAAAAACAACCTTTTAATGAAGTTATAATCCTGAAAGATAGGAATGGCTTGTGTTGCTGCATTTGGTATTGATAACATGCCAGCCATGCGCAGACATGTTCACTGAGTCATGTAACCCGACGTGACAGTCTCTGAATAATATTTCCACAGAGATATGCAAATACAGCGTGTCCTCTGCAGGGTGACAAAGGACTTTCACAGCCATGACTTATGACTCTCAGAAAAAGATTTCCAGCTTATGAAACAGGCATCAGTTAAGATAATCGACTGTGCGTTGTGTGTTAAAGGGCCAAGCACTGATTTCATCTGTATCACTTCTGATTACTCCTCTGACTGGGTCTCAACTCACAGCATGGCAAGTTTCAGGTCACGGTCTCCAACACTAGTGCCACCAATAGCTCAAATAACCGGCCCATTAAATACCAGATGTTTTTAAATACTGCACCAGATTGCTGTCAAAAAGCGACTTCATTTGCGAGATCACTCATCAGAAACGGTACCGGCACTGTTTGTGTGTAATGCATCAATTCACTGAAGTGACAAAGAATCTTTCTCTTATCAAATTATACTAAGCAGTTTCCTAAAATCATTCAGCTGTCTTCTGGATTATGCTTACAAATTAAATCCTGTTTTCGCAGCTATATTTACATTTATGCATTTGGCAGACGCTTTTATCCAAAGCGACTTACATTGCATTTCAAGGTACACATTTATATTCTTATCAGTTCTCGCTTTCCCTGGGAATCGAACCCATGACCTTGGCGTTGCAGGCGCCAGCGCTCTACTGTTTGAGCTCCAGGAAAGCATATGAAGCTGTATGTTTTATTGCTTTCATAAGTTGGACAGAAAATAACTGCATGGGGGTGTGAGCATATCTACTGTATTGTTTGAATCCTCTCCCAAACACAATCTGTTGACTTGAGAAATATCCTGTACTCTTAAAGTGACGTTCTATAAATACAACGTGAGAAATGACTTCTCAATCTGGTCAGTCAGCTTGTGTTTTCTCCTCGCAGCGTTAACTCATTTAGGTGCTGACTAGAGACTGATACGCATGCGACACATTTACAGTACCATGTGTTTTTCCCACTAAATGCTCATTTACAAAAACTGCTCTTTATTTCTGAGAGTTAATTCACGACTTACGATCTTCAGATAAGAACTGCAGTTCATTTATCTCAATCAGATCTGATCCAAAGAACTGTTTAATACTGTGAGACTTAGTCTAAATTTCTAATTGTACTAGTTCTTTTGTAGTAAAAGGTATTGGAAATACATTCAATTAACAATATTGTTCATGCATAGATATTAGCTTTTGAATTTAGTATTTTATATTATTATTATTTTCCATAGCAACCACCCAGAACAACCAAGCAACAGCCTAGCAACCACCCAGAACACCCTAGCAACTGCCTAGCAACTCCCTAGCAACCACCCAGAATACCTTGGAAACCGCCCAGAACACCATAGCAACCGCCTAGTAAAACCCTAGCAACCGTGCCCAATTTTGCCACTGCAAGCACCACACATTTTCTTCAGGAAATGTACATTCTATTTTATTAGCTGAGACCCAGAAAAAAAGAAAAAAAAAAGTGTTTTGAATTTAGTATTTTTTCATGTCATCACATTGTTTAGAGCATATGAAACAAATGGTAAAAAAGCATTTTTGAAAAAAAGATATTTTATTGATATGTTTTCCTCTGTAGTGACACCAGGACTCACACTAAAAACACATGAAATTACATGTATAGGAAAAAACAATGGGATTTTATTTTCATTCAGCAATCAATGTTTAGGTTTCAAGATTAGGGTTTTTATTAACCAAACTTTGTATAAAGATGATTCTCAACTATGTTAGTTTAAGTTATTTTGATGAATTGATACACCATTTTACTTTATGCAATCTGTGAGTAAAATGGCCACAAATTGGTTTTCCCATTCAATACAATGTATCTATAAACTGTATCTAATCTGCATATTAATGTGTTCTTGGGGCAACATGTAATGGAAAAAAATAAGTGTGATAATTGGAGTAATGATTGGCAACATTTTAATAATAATATCTAATATTTCATCTAATATTGATGTATAATTTCTTTCCCGATTCACTTGTTGTGTCTCCCAAAATGCCTGATAAACATGCCGTGAGTCCTGGTGTCTCTGCAGACGACATGTATGAAATCAATGCAATGTTCAATGCAAATCAATGCAACAGAAAGTCGTATTTTGATTAGAAACCCCATGACGTTTTCCTGAGATGTTGATTTATAAAATACAATTTGAAAAGTAGTCAGATTTTAAATGATAAAATACTATTATATTTCCATAAGAGTGCTTGAATTCTAATAATCAAAAAAACATCTAATTTATTTATTTAATTAATCATTTTAAGTTGCAAACATTATTTTGATGAGTTATGTTGGCAGCACTTTATTTTACAGTCCTGTTCTGCATACATATATTATGTACTTATTACAATAATTGCAATAACTGGGTAATAACTTGGTACTAACCCTGATCCTACCACTTAACCTAAGCTTAACCCCTGTAGTTACCTTATATTACCAGCACTTTCTTAGGTAAATACGCTGTAAGTGCACGTACTGTAAAATAAAGTGCAACCGTTGTGTTAATAAAATAATGTTGATCGACTTAAAGGTACAGTAAGCGATTTCTGAGAAACACTGTAGATATTTGAAGTCAGCCCAAAAACACACACACACACACACACACTCCCTTTATTGCTACACCCCCAAAGTGCAAGAATGGATGCATGCCTCTTCATCATAGCCAAAGCAAAATAATGATCTTTGAAAAATAAAGCGATCGAACAAAAACAAAACAACTCTGCAATATGCTTACAGTGTGTTGACGTGTGTGTGGTCATCATTGTGCTGAAGGCTGTGTGTTGCTCTATGAGCAATGTGTTTGTGTTTATGATTCAATTAACAGTATGTTCCTCTAACTTACCATCATTTCAATAGAAGATCGATGCAAACCATTGCATCATTTTTGTTTTTGTTGATCCAGAACATGTTTTCAGAGTGTAAACACAATGTATTCTGTGTCCTCAAAGCGACGGTTAAATGCCTCAAGATTCTCATCCCTGCTCAACTTCGGCCATCATTATTCAACATTATGATGTGTTTCTGATGGCCTGCTGATTTGGGTTTCTGAATTTTATGGACTGCGAGCCGTGAAAACTTTATTGGACCTAGGAATAATATAATTACACACCTCTGGAGAGTTATTCTCCAGTAATCTGACAGTGACGTACGACTGATCCCGCACAGTAATATCTGTGTGTCGCTCTGAATGTCCAACAGGTTTAGCGGTGGTTTCTGGAATAAAGCTAAAGCCTGTGCAGCAGACATATTATTGTTAACTCAAATTAAAAAAACTTTCATTTAACGTTGATGTACTAATATAACTAAAGCTAATAAATACAAATTAACCCCTTATTCTCTGGACCATTTTAATGGATTTCCGCCTGGTTTTGGCTTACCCAAATTGAAAAGCTTCCCATACACACATACTTCTTGTGTCATTTTTAAAGGAAACCCTTTCAATGTATTGTACCCTAACTTTACAATTACAATTACATTTTCAATTCATAGTGATGCAAAAGTGATGCATATGTACAGAAAATTAAGACTCTCAACCGGTGCCATATATATACGGTTATCGGTCCACTCTGACCTTTACATTTTGATAATGTCTTGATGACGTGTTTTTGGACCTGGTACCGGGTCTGAATAGAATTTCTTTTTTTTTTTTTTAAATGAATAAAAAAATGACAAAAAACACAATTAAAAGTACCAAAACTTTAACTAAAAAAAAAAAGTGAAATCAGAAAATACAAAAAAATTAAATGAATTCCAAAATTTTAAAGGGGTGGTTGATTATGATTTGAATTTTCTAGCTTTAGTTAGTGTGTAATGTTGCTGTTTGAGCATAAACAACATCTGCAAAGTTACAATGCTCAAAGTTCAGAGCAAAGGGAGATATTTGCTTTTACAGAAATCACTTTTTAAGGACTACAACAAACGGCTGGTAGAGACTACACCACATTCCTCCCGGGTTAGTGACATCACCAACCCTAGAATTTACATAAACCCCGCCCCCAGAACACGATTTATAGATTATCATGACAGAATATGCTAATCAATGACTAGAAGATAACTACACATCAGCTTCATAAATTCATCAACTAACCGTTCAGAAATGTCCTGTTGCTTCTACATGTTGTCACTTCCTCTTGAGTCTCTCCATCATTGTCTGACTTCAGTTTGAACATAAAAGGCTAAAAGTTTTTGAAATTTTCAGTGCATGTGTGTGTGAGGTAAAAGGACACAAGCTGTTGTAGCTCCGCCCCCTGTGCCGGGAGCAGCAGCTCATTTGCATTTAAAGGGACAGACACAAAACGGTGCGTTTTTGCTCACCCTCAAAAAGTGACAACTTTAACATGCGATATAAAAATATCTGTGGGGTATTTTGAGCTAAAACTTCACACACACACTCTGGGGACATCAGAGACTGATTTTACATCTTGTGAAAAGGGCATTATACCACCCCTTTAATATAAAATATAATAGTATTTCAATGATGCTAAAATACCACTGGTATGCAGCTGTTCATGAAAAACGTCCTAAAACTGCCGTAGATGGTGTGAAGACAATGTGGCGCTGAATTCAGCTTACATCCGCTCTCCACTCAAGACATATGGCCATGTACACACTGTAAAGTTTCAGGGGGGACAACCAGGTTTAAATAATGGAAGTCAATCTCCTAAACTATAATTATGTGAGTACAGAACACAACCCACTCCAGAAAATGCAATAACTGACACCGTCGCACCGTTATGACGGTGTCGATATCGTTATCGCGTGCCAGCCTCCCCCGGGTTTGAATCGGAGAGGATCGAGTATGACCGGTTACACATGCAGAAGAGACGCATTAAAACACATTATTAACAACTAGTTGTTCAGTTCAGTTCCGAACACACTGTGTCAAATCTTTGTAAATGCGGTTCCTGAGTTTGGTCGAAGAATGTGGTGTTCACTCCTGTGTATTACCGAGCTGTGTGTGTGCAGAACAGGATTAAGCACTAAAAGGTGGATCATGTGACGCCCGGAGGCAAAACAAGGCTTTCCTCCACTGCCCGCCAGTCATCTTTACCAGGTTTGCATCAGTAATAATGTAGTAAGACTGAATTTATACTGAATTTGATCTTTTAATATCACTGTTTTAGAACATTAAGGCACTTTAAAGGAGGGTTGCACCAATAATGATGAAGCGTCTCTTTAGCCAGGCGTCGGTTCACCCTCCGCTTTAGGAGGTTCTGCTGTTTTTACTGACTGAAATCCTGTGCATCAGCCCGATCTCATCAAATGTGTCCCTATAGCATTGTGTTTTATCATGCAATTTATACGCCAAAATTAGTTCTTACGTGCATATGATACACTTTATGGCGTGTAATACGCACGTACCCCACACTACGGGTTTACAGCGTATCATACACACCTTGCACGTAAAAACTTGCATATAAATTGCACGATAAATACAATGCATGCTCTAGAGACGCATTTCATGAGATCGGGTTGTGCATATAGATCACAAGTGCCCAAAACGTGCATCTTGTTCACATACTTTTGTGCTTGAAATGGAAAATTGATAGGGATAGAAGTGATAGAGCTATGATTGAAAACTATGAGTTGATAACTGATTTAGCTTCAGTGTGTGCGTGGCCTTTAATGCTGGTAACGCAGGGCTGATGGTGTACATCAGTACACGTTACAGACGCGTTTCGTCACGAGTTGTGCTGTAATGTGGATGTGACCGGAGTGATTGCTTTATTAGTTCAGGGCTGGGGACTGAGACCAACAAAACCATCCGAAACCTTCAATCCATTACAGATGGCCGTGACCCAGAGAGCCAGGCGAGGTGCTGTGCCTTATCGAATTCCCTTCCAATTAGAGTAGAAGCGAAGCAACTCCAGCTTTGCCTGGTGATATCATGTAATTCTCAGCAGTAACAAACCTCTGGTTGTGATTTCCGGCAAATGAATCCTGGCGGTTCAGCCTGAATGTGGCAGATCTTATTGTGCATTGTTTCTACCACAAAAGAGGTGTTTCTCACAAGCGCTCTCACGTCTGTCTTCTCGAGTGACCTTTTCGGCAGGCTGCCTGCGGCATGTTATTTATTTATGATTTGTGTGGAAGGCAAAAGGCTGTCAGCCGGCCCTGTTATCGTTTGGTCATCCACTCAAGTGTCTGGGTGGTTGGCGTTCAGAAACTGGGGCAGTCTGATTAATGTCAGCGTCTCGAAGCGAAACACACAGACATGACAACAAAGAGGACTCTCTGGGAGAGAGGGAAACTGAGATAACACACGCAGACGCGCGCATGAGAGGAAAAATCAAACATGCCATTGCATGTTTTGTTAAGTTTAGTCCGAAGCCAGGGAATAATTAGTCCCTACGGGCGAATCTGCATCTCATTTGCATATTTCTGACACTCTGGAGAGGCTGTCAACCACAGAGGATGGGAAACTTTCTCTTCGAATGATTTCTGTTAAGCTTTTGATCTGCCATACTTTTTACAAGGTGTAAATCCATAAAAGTAACTTTGCAAATGCAGCTCAAATCCGAATCAACTACACACTAAAGAGATGATTTAGCCTTAAACAAGAATTCTGGCATTATTTACTCGCCCTGACTCACTCATTTACTCACAAACTGTGTAATGTATCATGTTAATGTTGAAGTTAGAGACTGGGTTTGATTAATGCCTGCATCATAACACCCATCGTCATAAACCTGCGCTTGTGAAAAAGAAGTAATCATTGTTTAAATTTACATTCAATGCAACATTAGAGTGTGTTTTGAGCCACTAAGTGTCTTTATATGCAATTTCATAGTCTTTGGAATAAGGTTAAAGTGAACTGATGAATGTTCTGACAAGCGTTTATGGTAAACTCAAATATAGTTAAATTGCATTTCCATTGAAACTTACACGTCATATACAATATATTTGTAATGATTTTGCAATTTAGTACTTTAATTGAAGTACTTTAAATGTGCTTTAGTATGCAAGTCAACACATCCAATTAAGAGCATTTCTTTAAAGCATGACAAAAGATTATTAAAATTACTAAATATACTTTTTAAAAGTGAAGAAATATAGTCATGAAAGTGTACACGTGAGTTTGCTAGCTATGCTATCTCTCAGACAATCATTTCATTCAAATAAAAAGGCCACAATGACGTGCAAAGGTCATTTCTGATTTGGCAATGTCAAAGCGTGCTCTACAATCAATACAGAAAACAAATCATTACTGTTATACAGAACAACAACCAGAGACACACAACAGCCAATCTGATGCCTACATCCAACACACACAAAACTCTCTGATGGCAGAAACAAACCAACCAAAAAAACACGCCTTTATGTGTTAATCTAACTAACAAAGAGACTCACTACACACTTGCATACACTGTATGTATACACATGCAGTATATAATTATAAGCTTTAAGGTATATCTTAAAGAATCAGCCCATCCTAACCACAGGCTCTACTCTTCACCACAGTGGAAACCCATGTAAAACATGACAGAAACCCCTATAAATCTCAACAACACATCTGTCCCTACTTAGATCCCTAAAGCCCAAAGTATGCTGTGGTTTTCCCAACGGACAATGCCACAAAACATCAGAAGCCGAAGCTGAATTCAACTAAAACACCCCAAACTCTTGGAAAAGGGTTCAGTGGGATTCTCTATAGATCCCGATAGGGTTCTTAGCTCAATTTTAAAGAACCTTTTATGCCAAAAAGGTTCTAAAAGAGTTAAAGTATGTATGAGTATAACGTATGTTTATGAGCTGTTTAATTCATAAAAATGCATTTTTTTAAATAAATGTACATTTTAAATGATTGAATTAAAACTAAATCCATAAATCCCATGATGGGAACCCTTAAACGGTTCAATATAAGAACCTTTTCAAGAGTGTGAACTAATGCACAAACTCAATGCAAACACAGCATTTAGCAGTTCTGTTACTGGTTTAACAACAGGAACATCAGAAATATGAGGTTTGGACTTACTTGGCTTGACTTTATTTTCAACTCCTCCATATTGCTGCAAAAGAAAAGGGAGAAAAAATCAATACGCAATCCATAACTGTGGGCTTTATTCCCAAAAAAGAGCCAGAAAAACAGAAAATGTAAAACAGAAATAGTAAAATATTTATATTTTTATATTTTTATTGTAAACCAGATAGACAGAAACGTTAAGATATGTGGACTAAATCACCAGGAAGAAGTCTGTAATTTCACCAGAAGATACAGTTATGACATTTTGATTACAAATAAAAGGTTAAAACATAAAATAAATTAAATATATATATATATATATATATATATATATATATATAATTTTATTTTGTATTTTTTATGTTTTAACTAATCACAATAAGATAAATAACATGCATTTAGAAAATTGTTACGGATGTCCAGATCCGATCATGTGATCGGATATCAGGCCCGATCACGTGGTTTCAGACTCGATCGGAATCGGACGTTACCTCCCGATCAGGACTCGGATATATATTCTCATTATTTTTTAACACATCTATAGTTATGCGGTGGCACAGAGTTGGACCCTTTTGACTCCACACAGAAACACGTGCGGCATCACTTTGTTGCAGAGACGCTATTGGTTAAATGCCGGCAAAGTAGAACACGGAAGCAGCTTGAAGCTGAAAGCGCGAGTATGTCTGCGGTCTGGAGGTATTCTGTGGCTGCTGTTGCAACCCAGTATCTCAGTGCCCCCTGCAGCTCTGTGGACAGTGAGAGACTTTTTAGTGAGGTTGGAAACGTCCTTGATGAGAACAGAAACAGGCTCAAACCTGACAAGGTAGAGATGTTAGTTTTCATTAAGAAAAACATACATTTCCTTCTGTGAAACTTACTACTGTGATGACAGTAAGAGGAGTGCAGTTCCTAAAAGCACATTACTGGCTTTGCAAACACTATGGCACTTTTATTTTCGCTCTAGATGTGTAAAACAAAGTGAAAAACAAGTGTAAAAACAAGTGAAAGCGCGGGCGCGCCGCTGTCTCAGCTTCTTTCCACAAGGCAAGCGCTTGCTCTCGGTGGCGTCTGTTGTTGCTATGCAACCATGAACTGCGCTCTCCATGATGACAAGGAAGTATCAGCAAAAGATGAATTGATTTCTAGCCCTTGCATTAGCTTTACTACTAGATATATTTATGAAAATGAAAAATAATAAGGCGCCCTGTACAGCTATGATCAGCTGTTCGGCCGAGCATTCAATGTTGTTACGCTGCGAGCTGATCAGTTGGTTCGTTGCTGCCGCGCTCTATCACTCGCACACCGTAAAGAGCAAAATGTTTTTTTAATGTTTCAGTTTCTTGATTAAAATGACATAATTTGGAAGCGGATAATTTCTTCACAAACAGCTCAAGACTCAAAATGTTAGAATGCTGCACCTACACTCGATAGTGTGAATAAGATCAGCAACGCAGACCACTGCACTGATAGCGTGAAACATACGATCTGTATATAGCCAGGGCTCAGCGGAAGACAGAGAATGCCGGTCCAGCGCTGATTTAGGAATTAAATTCGTATGTATTATAGAAGTATCGGATCGGGACTCGGTATCGGTAGATACTCAAAATCAAATGACTCGGACTCGGACTCGAGGGCAAAAAAACCTGATCGGGACATCCCTAAAAATTGTCATTTCATTCTTACTTTAAAGGACATCATTCTGCATCTAAGATGTGCATAAGTGCTTTTGTTCAACAATCCATCCAATCAGCAACTGAATGATTGTTTTCTTTTATATATATATATATATATGTATGATATAGTGTGCTGTATCAGTCCAACAGTTACAATGCCATTTTAATGCACAGTTTTAAATGATACAATAGTTGCACGCCGAGGCGTTCCCCATAGCACTGACATCAGTCTTACAACAGACGTTACAGTCGTAACCAGAGACGTTTCCCTGAACTCCTCACATCAAGCTACCGAATGACTACAAATTACTTGGAATATAGAGCAAAAAACTACAATGTAGTGAAAAGCTAACATAGACTGAGATTGAGAAGGATTTATATGAAACGCCTGCAAGAAACGTTCAAATGATCAGATGTTCGTTGAACAAAAATATGTCAAAGTTACAATCGTTGGGTTTCATTAATAGTTTTTCGACCATGAAAAGACATCAGTTTTTCATCGTGGTGTTGTATAAATGAATCTGATTGAGAAAATGAAGTGAAAATGATGTTTTAATCATCTGTTGGGACCCTTTATTGTTTCAACCCAGAATGGTTAAGAATGTGATAACACTGAAAGCCTTTAGTTATCACTTTAGATAAGAGTTTTGTTTCCAGGCGAACACACACACACATTCCACTCAAACGGAAACAATGGACTGACGAACATAATAACTCTTCTGATTTTGATAAATGAGGACATATTGATGAGTCTGTGACATGGTTTCCGACATAATTCAAAAGTGATTGAAAAACTGCAGAGATAGCAGGACAGGTCGGGTCACGGACAGTGGAACAACATAAATAGATGTTTAATTATTTCTTATTGAAATTAAAGTTCTCATAATGTGAAATTACAAATAAACAACAAAATACATGGATGATACAGTAAATTGAGCCACTTCAATTAAACTAAATTAAATAAATAACTGTCATTTGAAAGCCTTATTATATGCAGTAGCCTACAGCAAAATGTTGAACCCTTTCTGTTTTACATGTTCATGATCAGGAATACTCATTTGAGGAGAAAAATATGCTTTTCAAGGAAGTTCAGTAAATGGAGCTGTGTTGTTGCCGTCCATGATTACAGTTGCTCTCTAATATAGTCTATCAGAGCATCAGGACTGTGCATGTGTGTCAAGACGCCTCCAAAAACACACACTATAGCAGTGTGTCTCGGGTCTGCTGTGTGAGGTCACAGACCGTGCTAAGTGTGAATAATAAAACTGAATTATTGCACAGACTATGATCTGGCATATTGCTGGTCCTGTGCAGTTCTTGGTTATAGCGGTGGGCATTTCTGTTACCCTGTGCAATATACAGTTCTGGATTCTGATGCAAAAGCAGTCGAGAATCACTGCAACACAACATGCAAACACACAGAAAAAAGGGTTCAATGTTTGATATACGTTCCTTGACCCAATTTTAAAGAAGAGGGTTGTACATTAGGAGAAATGTCTGAACCTCTTAACTCTCAACCCCCGTTTTGAGAATGGACATTAAAATTCAATATGGTTGTAATTCAAGAATGCGTTGGAATATAGACCTGAGTCTTGTTTTAAAGAAAACACTCGGCAGATTATTGCTGAAGGGAAAGCACTTCAAAAAATAAAGTATGAAAAAGTTCAAATTTACAGTAAATCAAATGTACTGTACTTAATATTTTTTCTTTTATATAAAATATATATATTACAAAATATTTTTTACTATAAAATCAAAGCCATATATCTAACCAAGTTGTGTTCCAAATTTGAAGTTGATATCACAAAAATTGAAGTTCCCATGAGATTTTGTTTAGGCGTAATACCAGAAATAGCCACCGGGTGACACACATTCCAGTTAATTTAATCGTATGCATTCTGCTGAAACAAATTAATAAATTTCTGTCCAAATATCACTTCCATCACAAAATATGGAACCTTGAGACTCAGACCTTTCTGGCAATATGCGTTTTGTCAAGACTAGAAAAGGTTTTGATCATAAATTATGAAACATGACAACGCCCAAAAGAGGAGGAGAATTCTGAGTTCGTGATCTTTCAAATGAGACCTAATTTATTATAAATATGTGATTTAATAAAAAAAGGCGATAAAAAAAGATAATATTATATTTTAGAGGATAATATATATATATATATATATATATATATATATATATATATATATATATATATATATATATATATATATATAATTATACTTTTTAGAGGATAATATTATTTTATATTTTTTTTATTGACAAATACTAGATTATTTGTTTTATTATGAACTTTTAGCATGAAAACCAAAGTTTCAATTATTAAAAGTGTGTGCGTCGACTTTTTGCGGCAAACGCCAGAACTCCTGTTATGATTTTTTGAGGTGCACTCTTGTCATAAATTCATCTATTACTGTTCCTACATAATTTGTAAAAAAAAAAAAAAACAATGCTAAAATATCTATTTAGGAGTCTTAGACCTTTCCAACGATATATAGTTTGTCATGATTAGATTCGGATTTAATTTATAGTGAAGTAAACTTAGGCAACGGTGACAATGATTGCAGAATACTTGTTTAATGGAATTAAATGTTTTCTAGTGACAGTGTGTTTGCCCAGCTGTTTAATTAAGAATTAAGAATTCAAATGAATTAATTAAAACTAAATCCAAAAAATGATCCCATGATGGGAACCCCTAAAATGATCTATATATGAATTCCCTGACTGAACCTTTTCTTCTAAGAGTTTCGGTTAAAAACGTCTGAAGTGTTTACTAATGGTACTGGATGTGGCGCCAGAAACCCATGCATATTTAATGCCTCCACATCTCTGATGAACGAACCGAGTGTGTGTTTGTGGGGTTAGTGTGTTAACACGAGTAGTTTGGGAGATTGGGTTCAAGCTGAGGGCTTTGACAGCATACGCACCACTGAACAAATGGCACTTTCAGATGTCTGCGTTTATTTTCACGAGTCTGTGTTTGACACGGGCTCGTTCTAGCTAAATCTAAGCCTAACGTCTGTAAACTCAGAGGCTTTAAGACACGACTGAAGATCTTTAAAGTCCTCGCGGTCTCATCAGGAAACCTGACCGAGGAACTCCGGCATTAACTCTCATCTTCTGGATTATTGGCTTGAATGATGCTGAGCAGAAGTGGCTTTCACTGACAAGTGTTATTTACATTATACATAGAACAATTCGGTTACACTTTATTTTAAGGTGTCCCTTTTACAGTGTAATTATATATTTAAGTACTGAGTAATATTGAGTAACTACATGCACTTACTATAGGGTTAGGTTTGATTTAGGGTTAGTTGCATGTAATTATGTATATTTTACAGTGTCATTGTTACATGTGTTACATAGACTTACCATAGTAATAACAGTAAATTATGTATAATTACATGCAACTAACCCTCAACCAAACCCTGACTCTAACCCTATAGTCAGTACATGTAGTTATTAATATTACTCAGTACTTAAAGTCCCCGTGAACCGGAAGTTGCAAACGACTTGTTGAAGTGACAACATGTAGAAGCAACAAGATTTCTGAATGGTTAGTTGATGAATTTATGAAGCTGATGTGGAGTTATCTTCTAGTCATTGATTAGCATATTCTGTCTTGATAATCTATAAATCGTGTTCAGGGGGCGGGGTTTATGTAAATTTTAGGGTTAGTGATGTCACTAACCCGGGAGGAATGTGGTGTAGTTTCTACCAGCCGTTTGTTGTAGTCCTTAAAGAGCGATTTCTGTAAAAGCAAATATCTCCCTTTGCTCTGAACTTTGAGCGTTGTAACTTTGTAGATGTTGTTTATGCTCAAACAGCAACATTACACACTAACTAAAGCTAGAAAAGGGAAATCATAATCAACCACCCCTTTAAATATATATTACACTGTAACAATGACACCTTAAAATGAAGTGTAACCCATTTTGGAATACATTTTGTTTATAAATTTGCATGAATAAATATGCAGGCACAAATATTTAATTAAAGAAAAAAACACCTTTGCCGTAGCACTTGAATGTTATTTTCCACATCATCTGCAATGGTAAGATCGTATTGTGTGAGGAACAGAGTCTTGGTTATAGTTCGCTGTAACTCTCAAATCTCATTCAGAAAGAAAATCACAATCGGTCGCAAGAAACATGAAAGCAAGAGGCATTTCACATCGCTGACGCCAGACTTGAGGAAGCACACGCAGTGAGTGTAACACAGATTTGATGATATGCTGCTTTTGTCGTGTCTGTCACCATGTGAAATAGAGCAGCACTGAAAATCATACCCGCTTTTTCTCTTTTTTTTTGATTGCAGGATGATGACAAAATGAACAGTAAAACAGTGAAATGGAAGTAAAGTGGAGAGTAAATGGAACACGAAACACACAGATGCAACACTAAACAAGCGTTTTGAGATACATTAATGGATTCACTATTAATAAGCAATGAGAATACAATAGGAATTGTAAAAACTAAATTAGGGCGCACAGCTGAATCTGTGAGTCGGCAGAAAATATGAAGCGTGTTTGACCCCTGCGTGACCTTAACTCATCCAGCCGTCAGTGCTGTCGTCTGGAAAATGTGCTTGAGTCTGCAACTTCTCAAACCGACCCGAATCTCACAGGAGAAACAACTCTGATTATTCTAGATTGAAACTAAATATTCAAGGCACGACACTAGTTTTGTCATGCACTGGGAAATGTTGAGATTTGGGGCTATTTTGCTTCCATAACGTATCTTTTTTTTTTTTTTTTTAAGAAGAAAACAAACATCCAAAATACACTTAAGTGTGTATTTTATTGCACTTTATTTGCACCCACAGAGTTCAATGACAGTGTATATCTGTAAAGGTTATAAATGTCCACTTCAGCAGCTTTATATGCTCCAACTTTACAGTGTTATTTCAATCTGTATTAATATATCATTCGCCTGACTTATAGAACATTATATTCCTAAAAACAAGGTGAAAATGTATATTTTTTTCTGTTTATTGACAGTATTTTTTTATTTATGAAGTGAAAAAAAAGGCTCTGTAAAAGCCTTTAACTGTAACAAAAAAAAAGAAAAAAAAAAAAAGATTGGTTTCATCCAATGTTCAAATTTCAGGTCTGGAAAGTTATACAAATTAGAGCATATTTATTTACATAATGGCTAATTTGCATATTTAAACATAACATAAGAAAACTTGTCATACAATTTTTTTTTTGTGTGATTCTTAATGCAATTAATCAACTGCAGAAGTATGGTGAAATCGCTCGATGGTGTTTTAAGCCCCCAATGGCTCCTTTAGAGGCAGCTAACCCTACCCTCAACCTTAAACCTACCCATCCCCTCGCTGCCTGGAAGGCACCGTTGGGGGCTTAAAACACCAAACACCGGTGAAATCTATCAGTTCATTTCTTTACCCTGCTCACCTGCTGTGTC
The DNA here is from genome assembly GCF_949319135.1 of Squalius cephalus. Classification (NCBI taxonomy): domain Eukaryota; kingdom Metazoa; phylum Chordata; class Actinopteri; order Cypriniformes; family Leuciscidae; genus Squalius; species Squalius cephalus. Next base: position 35,587,280 of record NC_137138.1, read on the forward strand.
TTGCCTAATAAATAACTAAAACAATGAGTTAGTTGAACTATATATTGATGGTGAATTGCTGTGCTAGCGTTTTGAGAGAGAGAGAGAGAGAGTGTGTGTGTGTGTGTGTGTGTGTGTGTGTGTGTGTGTGTGTGTGTGTGTGTGTGTGTGTGTGTGTATGTGTGTGTGTGTGTGTGTGTGTGTGTGTGTGTGTGTGCGTGTGTGTGTGCGCGTGTGAGTGTGAGTGTGTGTGCGCGTGTGAGTGTGTGTGTGTGTGTGTGTGTGTGGACATGTTTTTCTACACCGGTGGGGACTTAAACCTGAATGCACACAGACTCATGGGGACTCGTGTCACCGTGGGGACCTAAATTGAGGTCCCCATGGGTACAAAAGCTTATAAATCATACAGAATAATTTTTTTTGAAAATGTAAAAATGCAGAATGTTTCCTGTGATGGGTAGGTTTAGGGGCAGGGGCAGTGTAAGGGGATAGAATATACAGTTTGTACAGTATAAAAACCATTACGTCTATGGAGAGTCCTCACAAAGATAGTGCACCAGACATTAACTCTTCAAAGATGCTGGAAGATCTTGTAGTTACTGCACTGTAGTTACTGTACTGTAGTTACTGCACTGTAGTTACTGTACTGTAGTTACTGCACTAGTTGCTGCACTGTAGTTACTGTACTGTAGTTACTGTACTGTACTGTAGTTACTGCACTGTAGTTACTGTACTGTAGTTACAGTACTGCACTGTACTGTAGTTACTGTACTGTATTTACTGCACTGTAGTTACTGCACTGTACTGTAATTACTGCACTGTAGTTACTGTACTGTAGTTACTGCACTGTAGTTACTGCACTGTAGTTGCTGCACTGTAGTTACTGCACTGTAATTACTGCACTGTAGTTACTGCACTGTTACTGCACTGTAGTTACTGCACTGTAGTTACTGTACTGTACTGTAGTTACTGCACTGTAGTTGCTGCACTGTTACTGCACTGTAGTTACTGCACTGTAGTTACTGTACTGTACTGTAGTTACTGCACTGTAGTTACGGCACTGTTACTGCACTGTAGTTACTGCACTGTAGTTACTGTACTGTAGTTACTGTACTGTACTGTAGTTACTGCACTGTAGTTACGGCACTGTTACTGCACTGTAGTTAGTGCACTGTAGTTACTGCACTGTAGTTACTGTACTGTAGTTACTGTACTGTAGTTACTGCACTGTAGTTACTGCACTGTAGTTGCTGCACTGTAGTTACTGCACTGTAATTACTGCACTGTAGTTGCTGCACTGTTACTGCACTGTAGTTACTGCACTGTAGTTACTGTACTGTACTGTAGTTACTGCACTGTAGTTACGGCACTGTTACTGCACTGTAGTTACTGCACTGTAGTTACTGTACTGTAGTTACTGTACTGTACTGTAGTTACTGCACTGTAGTTACGGCACTGTTACTGCACTGTAGTTAGTGCACTGTAGTTACGGCACTGTAGTTACTGCACTGTAGTTACTGCACTGTAGTTACGGCACTGTTACTGCACTGTAGTTACTGCACTGTAGTTACTGTACTGTAGTTACTGTACTGTAGTTACGGCACTGTAGTTACTGCACTGTAGTTACTGCACTGTAGTCACTGCACTGTAGTTACGGCACTGTTAATGCACTGTAGTTACGGCACTGTTACTGCACTGTAGTTACTGCACTGTAGTTACTGTACTGTACTGTAGTTACTGCACTGTAGTTACTGCACTGTAGTTACGGCACTGTTACTGCACTGTAGTTACTGCACTGTAGTTACTGTACTGTAGTTACTGCACTGTAGTTACTGTACTGTACTGTAGTTACTGCACTGTAGTTACTGTACTGTACTGTAGTTACCTCACTGTAGTTACAGCACTGTTACTGCACTGTAGTTACTGTACTGTAGTTACTGTACTGTAGTTACTGTCCTGTAGTTACGGCACTGTAGTTACTGCACTGTAGTTACGGCACTGTTACTGCACTGTAGTTACTGTACTGTAGTTACTGTACTGTAGTTACGGCACTGTAGTTACTGCACTGTAGTTACGGCACTGTTACTGCACTGTAGTTGCTGCACTGTAGTTACTGCACTGTACTGTAGTTACTGCACTGTAGTTACTGCACTGTAGTTACGGCACTGTTACTGCACTGTAGTTACTGCACTGTAGTTACTGCACTGTAGTTACGGCACTGTTACTGCACTGTAGTTACTGCACTGTAGTTACTGTACTGTAGTTACTGTACTGTAGTTACTGCACTGTAGTTACGTCACTGTTCCTGCACTGTAGTTACTGTACTGTACTGTAGTTACTGCACTGTAGTTACGTCAGTTACTGCACTGTAGTTACTGCACTGTAGTTACTGCACTGTAGTTATTGTACTGTACTGTAGTTACTGTACTGTACTGTACTGTAGTTACTGCACTGTAGTTACTGCACTGTAGTTACTGTACTGTACTGTAGTTACTGCACTGTAGTTACTGTACTGTACTGTAGTTACTGCACTGTAGTTACTGTACTGTAGTTACAGTACTGTACTGTACTGTAGTTACTGCACTGTAGTTACTGCACTGTAGTTACTGCACTGTACTGTAGTTACTGCACTGTAGTTACTGTACTGTACTGTACTGTAGTTACTGCACTGTAGTTACGGTACTGTTACTGCACTGTAGTTGCTGCACTGTAGTTACTGCACTGTAGTTACGGCACTGTTACTGCACTGTAGTTACTGCACTGTAGTTACTGTACTGTAGTTACTGTACTGTACTGTAGTTACTGCACTGTAGTTACTGCACTGTAGTTACTGTACTGTAGTTACTGTACTGTACCGTAGTTACTGCACTGTAGTTACGGCACTGTTACTGCACTGTAGTTACTGTACTGTAGTTACTGTCCTGTAGTTACGGCACTGTAGTTACTGCACTGTAGTTACGGCACTGTTACTGCACTGTAGTTACTGTACTGTAGTTACTGTACTGTAGTTACGGCACTGTAGTTACTGCACTGTATTTACGGCACTGTTACTGCACTGTAGTTACTGCACTGTGGTTACGGCACTGTTACTGCACTGTAGTTACTGCACTGTAGTTACTGTACTGTACTGTAGTTACTGCACTGTAGTTACTGCACTGTAGTTACGGCACTGTTACTGCACTGTAGTTACTGCACTGTAGTTACGGCACTGTTACTGTACTGTAGTTACTGCACTGTAGTTACTGCACTGTAGTTACTGTACTGTAGTTACTGTACTGTACTGTAGTTACTGTACTGTAGTTACTGCACTGTAGTTACTGCACTGTAGTTACTGTACTGTAGTTACTGTACTGTACTGTAGTTACTGCACTGTAGTTACTGTACTGTACTGTAGTTACTGCACTGTAGTTACTGCACTGTAGTTACTGCACTGCTTCATCTCAGGTGTAAACTCTCCAGAGTTAATCTCTAAACCCAGAGAGTCAGACAGAGAATGTTTTAGACGAATAACTAATTAAATCAAATAATAAAAAAGTATTTGTTTGACGCAGTCACTGCTTGTTCTTGCTAGATAACAAGTGAGGATAAAGTTTGGTTGACTGGAGATGCGTGTGTGTTGTATATGGATTCTGCAAACTTGTTTTTTTCTTATAGTTTGGAAGAACTGCTGGTCTTATGCCAACATCCACTTATATCCAGAGATACAGAGAGCACAAATGTGGCCATTGAAACAGAAGGAGACACACAAAGCTTCAGAAGACTTGAAATAAACACACCATACCTTATGAACTACTGTTATCATTTGGTAACACTTTACAATAAGGTTCATTAGTTAGCATTAGTTAACTATATTAGTTAGCATGAACTAATAATGAACTGCACTTATACAGCATTTATTAATCTGTGTTAATGTTAATTTCAACATTTACTAATACTTTATTAAGTCTTGTTAACATTAGTTAATGCACTGTGAACTAACATGAACAAACAATGAACAGCTGGATTTTTATTAACTAACGTTAACAAAGATGAATAAATACTGTAACAAATGTATTGCTCATGTTTAGTTCATGTTAGTAAATACGTTAACTAATGAGCAAATCGTTTCTGCCTGAAATTATTACATTGTTTAATTTTTTTTTTTTTTTGATTTTGTATATGTACATTTATGAAATACATAACTTATAATTTCACTCTAAATTATAATGTGGTTTTCTGTAAAGCTGCTTTGAAATTAAGTGTATTGTGAAAAGCGCTGTACATATAAATGTGAACTGAATGTGAACTAATGAACCGTATAGTGAAGTGTTACTGTACCTGTGATTCTGGTGAGGTTTTTAACTACTTTACACACACACTCTGCACTATTACTCAAACACTGTAGCTCTGAGTGCCGGAACATTAGCAAAAGAGAAAATGTGACTTACTTCTTCCTGAAGTCTCTTTTCGACCTCCTTTACTGTGTTTCCAGTTCCAGCGCCGGCTCGCACTCCGTGAGCGAGACATAGTGAAGATCCCAGCAGAACGGACCAAACCCAAACACACAACCAGCCCATCAGCGCCAGTCTGTCAGGAGGAGAACCGGTAGATGATGAGCATCAGATATAACACAGAGAGAGAGAGAGAGAGAGAGAGAGAGAGAGAGAGAGAGAGAGCATTATCACTCGTCCAACGTGTCTGATATGCGGCTGCATGCGGTGACACTTTACAATGAGGTTCATTAGTTAACATGAACTAAGAATGAACAATACTTCTACAGTATGTATTAATCTCAGTTAATATTCATTTCAACATTTACAAATACGTTATTAAAATCAAAAGTTGTTAACATTAGTTAATGCACTGTGAACAGAACATGACCAAACAATGAACAGCTGAATTTTTATTAACTAACATTAACAAAGATTAACAAATACTGTAACAAATGTATTGCTCATGGTTAGTTCATGTTACCACATTCACTAATGTTAACTAATGAAGCTTATTGTAAAGTGTCACCAGTTTTCTTATGTTCAGGTCTATTGGATCCTGCATGTTTCCAGCAGAAGTTCACTCTGTGTGTGTCGCTATATTTCAGAGGCGTCCAAAACTACCAGTAGACGAAACACCACAACCTGTGTGTGTAAAAGTGTGTAACCAACTGAAATATGTGCTTCGGGAAACGCAAATCTGGTTAGAAGTGAATGACAAGATGAAAACATCAAATTTGATGTTTTCATCTTATCATTCAATTCTAACCAGATTTGCGTTTCCTGAAGCACATATTTCAGTTAAACATTGTATACAAGTAGAATGTGTTTAACTCTTTCCCCGCCAGCGTTTAAGTTGCCAGTCACTGCCAGCATTTTTATCCTTTTCTCAAAATTGTGTTGTATGAATATCTGAATATGCAATACATCAAAAGACAGAGCAGAGCCTCTGCTTTTAAACACACAAACACAAAAACACTTTATTCTAGATTCATGCATTCTTTTTTTTTTTTTATTAACACTTGAATTTGGGTAAGTTTAATTTAAAAAAAGCAACATTTTGAACAAAAAGCTGAGAAAATTGCAAATTCAAAGAATAAAAATGTTTAAAAAAAATATGTAAAGCCAAAGGTTGGGTTTTGTCCATATTTGACCCAAACAACCCAGCATTTGTAGAGTGCATGTAAAGCTGGATCTGCTGTCAGTAGACCGTTCCTTCATATAAACATGTAATTCAGCGACAGTGTCTTCACAGAGAGCCAGAGTGAAACATCGCTAATGCTAACCAGACATGACTAAACTCAAGCGCAGACACGTGCATAATGTGTCTAGAATACAGCCATTTCATATCTCATATTACCAAAATACACTTAAATTAACACTTTTCATGAAGCTTCCAAAAGTTAACGTCAGTCAATGCATTAACTAACAACAAGCAATACATTTGTTACGGTATTTATTCATTTTTGTTAACATTAGCTAATAAAAACAAAACTGTTCTTTGTTAGTTCATGTTAGCTCAGGTCCATTAACTAATATAAGATACAACTTTTGATTTTATTAATGTATTGATACATGTTGAAACATAAATTATTAACTGAATGAAGTATTTTTCATTATTAGTTCATGTTAGCTAATGTAGTTAACTTATGTTAACAGATGAAACTTTATTGTGAAGTGTTACCAATAGAGTGCATTAGTGCCACAGGAATTTAAAAAAGTCTTTGTTAAAGCGTTATAAGCCATGAACCAGCCAGCTAAATAATCATAACACTGCAAACTTTGATTTGAAGAAAAATCAGACAAAGGTACAAGACTGTGAACTTAACAGCTTTGGTGAGAGAAAGAACTAACATTCCATCAAGTATTTTAAGAACGAAAGACCAAATCAATTTCGTGATTCGCAGTGATTATCTTTAAAATAACTGTGTTTAACAGTGGATTTCGTAGTGAAAAACTATATTGCCCATGATGCTGTACAGAAAAGAGCTAAAGAAGCTAAAGCTAAAGAGGTGGAGCTAAAGAAACTAAAGCTAAAGAGTTGGAGCTAAAGAAGCTAAAGCTAAAGTGATGGAGCTAAAGAAGCTAAAGCTAAAGAGGCAGAGCTAAAGAAGCTAAAGCTAGAGAGGTGGAGCTAAAGAAGCTAAAGCTAAAGAGGTGGAGCTAAAGAAGCTAAAGCTAAGGAGGTGGAGCTAAAGAAGCTAAAGCTAAAGAGTTGGAGCTAAAGAAGCTAAAGCTAAAGAGACGGAGCTAAAGAAGCTAAAGAAGCTAAAGCTAAAGAGGCGGAGCTAAAGCTAAAGAGACGGAGCTAAAGAAGCTAAAGCTAGAGAGGTAGAACTAAAGAAGCTAAAGCTAAAGAGACGGAGCTAAAGAAGCTAAAGAAGCTAAAGCTAAAGAGACGGAGCTAAAGAAGCTAAAGCTAGAGAGGCGGAGCTAAAGAAGCTAAAGCTAAAGAGACGGAGCTAAAGAAGCTAAAGCTAAAGAGGCTAAAGAAGCTAAAGAGGCTAAAGAAGTTAAAGCTAAAGAGGCTAAAGAAGCTAAAGCTAAAGAGATGGAGCTAAAGAAGCTAAAGCTAAAGAGGCTAAAGAAGCTAAAGCTAAAGAGGCTAAAGAAGCTAAAGAGGCTAAAGAAGCTAAAGCTAAAGAGACGGAGTTAAAGAAGCTAAAGCTAGAGAGGCGGAGCTAAAGAAGCTAAAGCTAAAGAGACGGAGCTAAAGAAGCTAAAGAAGCTAAAGCTAAAGAGGCGGAGCTAAAGCTAAAGAGACGGAGCTAAAGAAGCTAAAGCTAGAGAGGTAGAACTAAAGAAGCTAAAGCTAAAGAGACGGAGCTAAAGAAGCTAAAGAGACGGAGCTAAAGAAGCTAAAGCTAGAGAGGCGGAGCTAAAGAAGCTAAAGCTAAAGAGACGGAGCTAAAGAAGCTAAAGCTAAAGAGGCTAAAGAAGCTAAAGAGGATAAAGAAGCTAAAGCTAAAGAGGCTAAAGAAGCTAAAGCTAAAGAGGTGGAGCTAAAGAAGCTAAAGCTAAAGAGGCTAAAGAAGCTAAAGCTAAAGAGGCTAAAGAAGCTAAAGAGGCTAAAGCTAAAGAGGCTAAAGAAGCTAAAGCTAAAGAGACGGAGTTAAAGAAGCTAAAGCTAGAGAGGCGGAGCTAAAGAAGCTAAAGCTAAAGAGACGGAGCTAAAGAAGCTAAAGCTAGAGAAGCGGAGCTAAAGAAGCTAAAGCTAAAGAGACGGAGCTAAAGAAGCTAAAGCTAAAGAGGCTGAAGAAGCTAAAGCTAAAGAGGCTAAAGAAGCTAAAGCTAAGGAGGTGGAGCTAAAGAGATCTTTTGGTGCTCTTTGCTTGTTTCGTCTCTTTGATTGGTGTAATTTTCTGTACTTTACTACGAAATCCACTGTTAAACATGATCATTTTAAAGATAAGTCTTCAGTAATGTGGACTGACGGCTTCAACAGAAGCAGCAGCGTCGAAGCTCACAGCAGGGCTGACTTTACAGGTTTAAGTTATCATTAAAAATCTATTTCCCTGTGGAGAAAATGAGTTTTATTTCTGGAACTGACTCTATTATACTTTTACGTAAATGAAAAATGTGAATGTCACTGTTCTAGATACACAAAATATCAAAGCAAGTGTCATTTATTGTAAAGAAAGATGCACAAACCCAGTGTACAAATAAAACATCTGGCCAAAAGTCGAATTTGTTCGTTTTGAACTGCGTTGTTAGAGGCAGAAATAAAACAATACAACAAACTGAATGATTCATGACCAATTAATAACCAATTCATCATAACCAATTACAATAACCAAGCTTCTCCATAAACTCATAATCAACACGTTTGCTGTGAGAAACACGCAGGCGTCTGATCTCGGTGAAGCCCTGAAGCTCCGGTGTCAGTCACTGTGTGTGTGAGTGTGTTTGAGTGTGTTTGTGTGTGTTTGTGTGTGTCTGAGTGTGTTTGAGTGTGTCAGTCACTGTGTGTTTGAGTGTGTGTGTGTGTGTGTGCGTGTGAGTGTGTGTGTGTGTGTGTGTGTGTGTGTGTGTGTGCGTGTGTGTGTGTGTGTGTGTGTGTGTGTGTGTGTGTGTGTGTGTGTGTGTGTGTGTGTGTGTGTTTGAGTGTGTCTGAGTGTGTGTGTGTGTGTGTGTGTGTGTGTGTGTGTGTGTGTGTGTGTGTGTGTGTGTGTGTGTGTTTGAGTGTGTCTGAGTGTGTCAGTCACTGTGTGTTTGAGTGTGTGTGTGTGTGTGTGTGTGTGTGTGTGCGTGTGTGTGTGTGTGTGTGTGTGTGTGTGTGTGTGTGTGTGTGTGTGTGTGTGTGTGTGTGTGTGTGTGTGTTTGAGTGTGTCTGAGTGTGTGTGAGTGTGTGTGTGTGTGTGTGTGTGTGTGTGTGTGTGTGTGTGTGTGTGTGTGTGTGTGTGTGTGTGTGTGTGTGTGTGTGTGTGTGTGTGAGTGTTGAAATAGCAGAAATAAGCAACAGGCTGCATGTGAAACACAATCAGCTCAGACTGGCAGTGCTTGAGGAGAACAGATCAATGATGAACAGGTGTCGTTGTATTCATTCATAGCTCTGAAAATGTGCAATTTATCAGTTTATGTACTGAACTAATCATCACAGGTGAGACTGTTACACATACACATCAACAATCATGCATAGATATGTATAAGATAATATATAACTGCAATGTTCTTTTTAGTAAATATACAGAACAAATGAATATATGAGAAAAGTTGAAAATAAATGAGCTGATATGAAAGAGTGTTGGGAAGTTGACATGGTCTGATAATTTACATTTATTATGCATGTGTTTTTTTATGATTGAGACTATACACAGAATATTTGTTATATACATTGATATACATTTTTTCCCTGCACATCATTTCAATTTAACATACAATCAGATTATGCGTCATCTATTCATACGCAAACAGCAGCATTTGGAGGCATGCAGAACCTGCAGACATTGTTATAGGGCCCTATTTTAACGGTCTGAAACGCAAGTATCAAACGCGAAACGCACGTAACTTTGTGGGCAGATCTCGGAGCTCTAAAATGTGTTGGTCTGAAGTAGCTTCATTACTCATAGGTGTGTTTGGGCGTAATGTGAAATAAACCAATCAGAGCGTCATCTCACATTCCCTTTAAGAGCAGGCGCGCTTGTTCCATGGCGGATTGCTCTTATAACGGCGGATTTGCCAGGAGCGGTTCACAGCCGAGGAGACCGACGTTCTCGTCAGGGCCGTAAAACACAGAGAAGTGACATTGGGGATGGAGAAACACACCCAAATCAGCTTCAGTTAAACAGGCGTATAATAATTTGGGTAAATGAGTAAGCTAGATTTATGCCTATTCTTTACATCTTCATGGACACAACAATGATTTCCCTCGTGTGGTAATATTTTCCATCCATCCATCCATCCATCCATCCATGGTAATATTTTTCCTTGTAATAATGTATGGTTTTCTAAAAAATGAGAACTGCTGCTTCTGTGTGTAGATGAGAGAAGCAAAGTGTGTGTGCGTTGTGCACACGCTACATTGATTATGGCCAAGCATGCGCCTTTAAAATAGCATCTGAATAACGCGCCACTGACTTTAGACGAGGTTTCTCCTGGTCAGTGGAGGAATTGTTTTCTGAAACTGCAAAATAGCACCAGGGAACGTTTGCGCCGGAACACGCCTCCTCTTTTCGCTGAGCCGCCCCCGGGAGCGCAAGTTCATTCCCTAATTTACCGGCGTGCGTCTGTGGAGGGAAAAGTCCGCTGTGCGCGGGTGCAAAATCAGTGACAGATTTAACATGTGTGTGTTACTCACTGCGACACGGCCGTCTCAAAGCTTGTTGTGTGCGCATCAAATAATCTAGAGGGATATTTGTTAATCTCAAAAATATTTTTTATACATATAACATGTGGTGCTTTTTTACTTTCTTTTTTACTTTTACTTTACTTTTAACTTTAACTTTTTTACTTCTCACCATCATGTGAAATAATCAAATATCTAGATATTCTGGTTCAGACTTACAAGTGTTTAAAAAAAAAAAAAAAACTTTATTCAACAACAATTCCTGAAAAATTATGAAAATATATATTGAAATATGTACATTTATAATTTTTCTCTCTGAAAATCACATTATTCAACAGCCACACAGTTTTAGGAGTCATTTTCCACCACAATGGCAACAAGAAGTGTTTGATTTTGTCTCATGGAAATGGACAGTAACACATTTGTTTAAATTAACTATCTCTGTAAAAAGTTTAAAAAACCTCATTTTGAAATATTTAAATATTCTGACTGAGTTGGAACTCATTAAAATTTACCATTTGATCTTCCACAGTATCATACATTTGTAGATCATGGTAACTCAGGTAAAACCATGCATGCCTCTTCACAACCACAGTAAAAAAAAAAAACCTTGGTTCTCTATAAACCATTTATTTATGCCCAAACATTTAGTACAAATATAAATGCAAATTAAATAAATACATGCACAAAAAAACCTGCCATAGCTTCTAAACAAAAAATCATTTTTGTAATTACAAAATGTTTTCTAATTATAAAAAATATAATTACATTCCATTACTCAAGACATTTAATACATGTATACATGACTATATTAATATAACAGCATTCGATATGAATATCGGCACATTTCTGCCAGAACAGTGTGTTTCACTACAGTAAACTCATAGGTTGTGGAGGGAAACGTCTTCTAGCCGGTTTGTTCTTGGAACAGTGTTTTTCCTGTTTTCCGCCTCGATGTGTCGAGAATGTCAGCGCTGTTTCATCTGGCTTTAAATGAGTTTAAATCCCAGAGTCATTTGTGGGTTTATAATAGAGATGAATTCAAACACTTCTCAGTGGATCGCGCAGCTCTGTTTAATAATGTTCTGTGATAAAGCACTTCTGGAGCACACTAACCTCAAGCAACATCAGGAACGTGTGTGATACAGAGATATGAGTTACAGGAGCTTCACAACACTGCTGTCTTTATCCAGTCTGACCAGCAAACAACTGTCCTGCTCGCTCGCTCTCTCTCTCTCTCTCTCTCACTCTCTCTCTCTCTCTCTCTCTCTCTCTCTCTCTCTCTCTCACTCTCTCTCTCTCACTCACACTCTCTCTCTCTATCTCTCTCTCTCTCTCTCTCACTCTCTCTCTCTCTCTCTCTCTCTCTCTCTCTCTCTCACTCTCACTCTCTCTCTCTCTCACTCTCACTTAACTGAATTTAGTTGTATTATTTTCTTGTCCCTTTTATTGAGACAGTTAAAGATAGGAAATTACAAGGAGAAGAAAAGAAAAGAAAAATATTATTACAAGCTGAATTTTCAGCATCATTACTCCAGTCTTCAGTGTCACATTATCAATGTTATTATCAATGTTGAAAACAGTACTTTTTTCAGGGTTTTTTTGATGAATAAAAAATAAAAAAGAACAGCATTTATGTAAAACAGAAATCTTTTGTAACATTATACACTACCATTCAAAATGTTTGTTGTCAGTATTTTTTCTTTCTTTTTTTTAAATAAATGAATACTTTTATTCAGCGAGGATATAGTATATCAATATAGTAATAGTAAATATAGTAAATATTCATATTGTTAGAAAAGATTTCTATTTTGAATAAATTTAGTTTTTTTTTTTTAACTATATAAGAACTGATCATCAAATCCTCATATTAGAGTGATTTCTGGAGGATCATGTGACACTGAAGACTGGAGTAATGATGCTGAACATTCAGCTTTGATCACAGGAATAAATGACACTTTACTATATATTCACATATTCAGTTATTTTACATCGTAATAATGTTTAACAATATTACAGTTTGTTTCTGTATTTTTGATCAAATAAATGCAGGCTTGATGAGCATAAGATACTTCTTTTAAAAACATTAAAAACAGTAATGTTTCCAAACTTCTGACTGTATATATTAAAGGGGACGTCGAATGCCCCTTTTTACGGGATATAAAAGAAGTCAGAGTGTGTGTGTGAAGTTTCAGCTCAAAATACCCACAGGGGTGAGGGGTGAGCAAAAATGTGCGGTTTATGTGTGTGTCCCTTTAAATGCAAATGAGCTGCTGATCCCCGCCCCCTTACAAGAAGAGGGCGGAGCTTCAAGAGCTCATGCAACAACAAAACAGGGCAGAAAATGTCAGAAACTCTCAGTAGTTCAGTTCAGATCGCACAATAATATACGCTGTATGGAGAACAGGTGTAGTTTACTGTAATTACAGTTATAACTCATGCTGTCATCTTGCTTTTATCCACGAGTAGACCCCGCACGAATGATGGCCAAAACTTTACTTTTATGAAGTTTATTGTACATCACACAAAAGATGAAGCGTCCGTTTTCACTCCAGAAAATCATCAGTACAAGAAGTGCGCATTAAAGTCTTCTCCATAAACTCTCTCTCTCCCTTTCATTATCCTCAACAAACACAAAACACTCGTTACAGCTAACAGTAAACTAATATATACACAGCTTTTCAGTGGTGCTTAATAAACTGGTAAACTTTATATCCGTAAAACAACTAACCCTAACTGTAATAAAGTGCCTTTCATTACCGAAACAGCGGGTACGGTCCATCCTTGAGCTTCTACTCTTTAGCAAAACCTGCCTTGAATTGTCCGTCGTTCAGAAAGCAGTCTGGAGTGAATAATTCACGCAGACAGAAATGACTTTAGGTGTAATCGGTGTGGCATTAGCTTCAGAAACAGAAGTACTGCACTGCGTCCTCATGAAGAGCCTCATGTTCACTCTCACAGCCAACACCAGCTCAGAGACACCAGTGTCGCTACCGAGAGAATAGCGGAGTACGACCAGCTGAGGGCGGGACTATGCTAATGAGGGACTGTCCGTCAGCGGCCGTGGGCGGAGCCTGAACAGGATGACATCACACTGCTCAGATCAAGACTGCCTGATAAATGAGGCTGTTGAGGCTTTTTGAGGATTAAAAAAACTGAATGGATCTGTATGATTGTAGGGTGGTTGTGTGTGTCCACACACGGCAAAGACACTTTTATGTGCAAACAACAGTGAATTTTGCATCCAAAAACACAAAACCTTTTTTTGACCACATAATTTTCATTTTACAATGCAATAGTAAAAAAAAAAAAAAAAAAAAAAAAAATATATATATATATATATATATAAACAACGAGGTCACAGGAAAGAAGCATACACTGACTACAGCATAATCAGTTATTAATATTTCATTGGTTCTCTCTTATTTATGCATGTTCATAATTTCTTTGTACGGCAGCCTGGCCAAAAATAATGTCGGCACAATTTGGCAAATTTCATTGCGTTATTATCACAAATAAAACAATTGACTTCAAGCAAAACTACGCAATATGCATTTTACACATTTTTTATAATATTTGAATAAAAGGCAGAGATGTAAATTTTCCTCGGCCGGACATCAGTTTTGTAGATTCAGAGAGCGGAACGAAGTCATTTCCCTGGTTTGGCGTCAGAAGCTGTTGGTCACAGACTGAAGCTTTCATCAGAAACACACACACACACACACACACACACACACACACACACACACACACACAGGCGTGTGTGTGTGTGTGTGTGTGTGTGTGTGTGTGTGTGTGTGTGTGTGTGTGAGTGTGACAGTGTGTGTGTGTGTGTGTGTGTGTGTGTGTGTGTGTGTGTGTGTGTGTTTGTGCGTGTGAGTGAGTGTGTGTGAGTGTGTGTGTCGTCACAAAGTCTTCAAGCTTATAAAGAACAGAATGAAACCATGAATATGTTTAATCGGTGTGATCTATTATAAACGCAGTAAACCCCGTCTAGAAATGAATGTTCAGCCCAGATGAGTTCATAAAGAGCTGTGTGTGATGAAAGTGTGTGTGATGAAAGTGTGTGAAGTCCTCCTGACACATAAACTCCTACAAATATGAATGATATCACGTTGGTTAATCTGTAGGTTTAAAGTCATAATTCGGTCTGGTGTCTCTAACACACTCTCTCTGCTTTCAGTACGCCAGCTGTTTTTGTTCCGGTATGTGCTTACATTATCATTATACTCACATCTGAGCTGGGTAATGACATAAAATAATTCTGTTTTATGCTAATTATATCTGGCTTTACATAAAGAGGCATCTCATGTAAACTGACAACAACAGCGCCAACAAACGAGTTGTGTTGAGATGCTCTGAATGAAATGACCAACACAGACGAAGAGAAACGTTTAAAGGCTTTACTGACAGAAATCTTTGGAAAATCATAAAATGCTTCATCTGGAAGCCTAATAATAATAATAATAACAACAACAACAGTATTTTCAGCCAGTGTCCTGCACTCGCTGGTCAAAGCCTCACTGCAAACCACAGCTAGCCGTTCATCTAGCGACTGAGGGTTAGCATCGTGAACAAACACAACGCATTAGTTAACGCTTTAAACGCTCTCGTCTTCAGTGAACGACATCCAGAATATCTCCACCAAACAACACAAACACAAGCAGATCGTGAATAGCATGACAAAGGTTGAAAATAACTTGTGTGACATTTTCAAGAGCTTCTTGTTATATTACATGTGGAACATTTCTCAATCCGGATTGATCCGCAAACAAGCCCAAACCGTGGACTGGGACTGGGAATGACATTCACACACACACACACACACTCTGCACATCGATGACCATGTCAGGAATATTCTCTGCTTATGTTTATTCACACACATCCGCTCTCCCGATATAAAGCTTCATCACTGACTCTGAGTACGAGACAGAAATATCACATCGTGCCTACACTATAAATTCATATTCGAGTGGGTCAGATTGGGTCGTCGACACCACAACTAACCACATATTCTCAATAAGAGAGTGAATAAAACGAATGCGGTCTCGGGTGCGTGTTCAAGGTTTACGTCCAGTCCACTTCTGCAGCATTTGGGGCAAATTCATCCGTCAGCTCTAATGCTTGAGTTATAAAACTAGTCAAAAACATGAACACAATTATTTATATTCAAAAGAAAAGAAGATATGACCCAGGCGACCTCAGTCAAACTAATGCTTTTCTGGATTTACAACATTCTCAGTTTTCTCATTTACACTAGGTTATGTTCACGCTAATATCATTTGTATTACTTGTGTAGAGTAAAGCATGTTCAGTCCTGAAGCTGAACCCAACAATGACTGCGTTTACATGAGCGCCAATAGTGTGATTCTCTCTAATAATCAGTGTAAGGTCTTAATCGATGGTTACATGACACGACTTTACATGAGTATTGGCTAATTCGTATGCTTATACCACACTCAGAAAGGCATTCAGTATGCATGACACCGACTCTCATGACCAGATGCCAGAGGAAATAATAACAAAAGCATTACATTTAATATAAAGCTATTTTGTCAAATGTACACTGTATTTCTTCCGCTTCTCATTTGTAGGCTACACTGCCCAAACATATTCTGTTATTACGGTGAAATCTGGCAGCCGTGCCAGAACATTACATTACAAAATACAACGATGCTGTTACCAGCACTTTAGTGCCTGCAGTTTATATAGTGAATATACCGACCCATCTGAGCTATTCAATCTGAAATAAGTTCACGGATAACACAGAAGGCCATGTGATGACATGACTGTCTGTGACTAATACACATAAAGACAGATGACAGTTCAGCCCACGCAAACACACATTACTAAATAACCCGAAACATGTAATCAAATACACTAAATCACAGAGCAAATGTGATGGTTTGCATAAAGAAATTCTGGGAAGAATGCTTTTTATTCATTTTAAAAGTAGCCTATTGTCTTCTCAAATATAATATCATGTTAAAGGTGAACTAATTAACAGTTTTATTTTTAATTTAGAATGTTTACATTATTTTCCTGTTACAAATAGGTAACACTTTAATTAGTTACATCATGTTACTAAATGTACTTACTATAGTAATAACAACAGTAAACTATGCATAATTACACATAACCAACCCTAAATCAAACCCTAACCATAACTCTATAGTAAGTACATGTTAATTAATATTACTCAGTACTTATTTGAGTAAGTATAATATAAGTGTGCGACTTTAAAATAAAGTGTAACCCACATATGTATTCAGTCACAAAGTGGTAGCCTATATGAAACAATCATTTGTTATATTGTTAAAATAAATACAGAATATCATAACAATAATTAATAAATTGTTATATAATAAACCAGTTAATAAATGGCAACGGCAGAATGTTATATTGTAATAGATAAAGTGATAAAACATCAGCGTATAACTCTATAATACACAAAGATCATTTCTGATGAAACACGAGCTGGCTGTCTAAGTAAAGGTCCTGCTGTTTTCGTGTGTGTGTGTGTGTGTGTGTGTGATCGAGGTGTATCTGCCTAACTCCACCGCATGTTCAGCTCCGCGCGCTCGCCACTGATGCCCAGAAGTGTTGTCTATGTAGACAGCGCACTAGACATGAGGCAGAGACCCTGACTGCACACACTACAGAGAAAACTCTTGCTGAGGTTCTCCATACAGACCAGATGCAGATGTAAAGCACGGGTATAATCCCAGTTCGACCGCGCTCGCGCTTCATCATCATCATCATCATCATAATGTTTTAGCATCACAGAATACAGTGAGAAAGGCTCAGTCGCCTGTGCTTTACCTGTCGTGTTCCTGCGCCGAGACAGAAATACTGCGTGCGATGTGCGCTTTAGCTGTCCAGAGATCAGATCTACAGAAGAACTCACACACCCGCTCTCCTTCACTCCATCCTTCAACTGAGAGTGACCCGCTATTCCAGCTCACCCTATATCAGCTGCTCTCTCTCTCTCTCTCTCTCTCTCTCACACACACACACACTCCCTGCGACGTCACACAGCGAGCGCATATGTAACGCACACACCTTAGACACCTAAGATCCTCGTGCCACACACACACACACGAGATGCCGCTACAATCATGTGCTGTATAATCAACATAATAATCACTAAAAAAAGTAAGTTCAATGGGGCTAAAGGCTTCAGAAAAATGAAATAAATATATGAATGTTTGTATTGAACATTGTGAAAATAAATCATAAAAATGGTTTATTTTGTTTAAAAATCATATAAATGTATAAGATGTCGCGGTCTTTTACTCCACAGACACACATACTTAAGCTAAAATAATGTGTTTCTAATAATGTCTAAGTTATTCAAAAAATCACTTTAGCAAAGTTTAGACAATTTTCAGTTTAATTTGATTAAAAAAGTATAAATTCTTTGTTAAATATTGTTTATTAAAATAAGCTAATTTGAAAAATACAGAAACAAAATTATTTTGTTATAAAAAAAGTAAAGATTCTGAAAGCATTGAATGAGATTGCATAATAATTTAATAAAGCTTTACAGCAGTAACAAATAAATATGATGTTTTATTATATGATTTGATTATGATATGATTTTTTTTTTAAATATGATGGTTTCATTATAAATATGGTGATTATTTCTAAGGTATGATATTTCCCATCTGAATAACCATGTCATGTGAACAAATGGAAAAGTCAGTCATCTGTTTATTATCATGTTAATTATTGTCTTTCACATCAAACATACATACATACATATTCGTCCATTATTGAAAAACTGTTGCTTTAATAACCTTCAACTGAGCATCGTTAACAAGACCTTTGTGTAAAAATATATTCAATAATTTTAGCGATTCTCATGATTTGCTCCTTAAATCTACAAAAAAAAATTAAAAACATCAAATATTAGCTCAGATTAGCACAGAATCAGCGTTGCGCTGCTGTCCACGATCGCGTCAAGGATCAGAACAATTTCCACGTGCATCTTGAAAAGCGGATGGAAAGAAAAGTGCTGAGCTGATTTTAGTGGTTTAAAATATAATAAAGTCAAATGCTCCTTTTACCCGTGCCTTAATGCTCCTTTATCCCTGTTGTGCCCTATACTGTGTGTGTGTAGCACATCACTGTCACACATTTGAAAATACATAGTGACACTGTCCCTGTGAAAGTATACTGTATAATGCAGAAACTCGTGGCATGAGCACAACAGGACTGTTCACTTTTCACTCCAGTCAATGCTTTTCCTTCTGGAACACAATCTTTGTAAAAACACAAACCCTAAATCTAAACTAATAAATATATATAGGCCTACATTTTGTGGACAAAAACAGCGTCTCAGTGTGGACGGAAGGACAAAAAGGAGAGAAAAAGATGCGTTTTCAAACTAATTTAATATTCTGTAATTTTAGGGGATATTGTTGTACTAAATTACATTTCAGTATTTATAATCCATTTATTCACTTTTTGAGCATAGACCTGAAAATGAAAATTCCTAAAACGATTGTAAATCTCGAATGCTTTAGAGCAAGACTTCAGTTCGGTCTCTTTTGCTGAAGTGAAAAAAGTTATTGTTATGGAAAATGCACAAAAAGTTGTGTTCCAAATTTGAGGGTGAAATTTAAAAAAAATGAGCTTTCAGTCAGATTTAGTTTAGTCGCAGTACCGAACGCTTCCACTAGATGAAGTTCGTTACACATTAGTTTCCAATGACTGCCAACAATACAAGTGTGACTGTTTTTTTCAGTTTTTTTTTTTTTTTTTTTTTTTTTTTTTCAGGACCATTTAACCTTTTCGAATCATGTCCATTTATTTTGTGTGTGAGTGTGTGTTCACACAGCAAGTGCCAAAACCTTTACCAAGTATTGTACCATTACAATAAAGTAAGAAAAAAAAAAAAAAAAAAAAAAATTTTTTTTTGGTCAAGGGTAAAGAGGGTTTTGAACATGGTATTTGAAATAAACGCTGCTAGAAAAAACAAGCATGTCTGTAATTGGACTTTTGACTAAAAAACATTAGTTACTGTATACAGTATACAGTACATATGAAACCCTTGTGACAACAAGCCCTGTTGTCTCCAGAAACTGACAATAGAACGGAAAGAAAAAAAAAAAACTCCACAGAAATTGTCCACAGAAATATAATCATCTGAAGTAATGGCACAAAGAAATAACTACACAAGGAGTCTCTTCATACGACAAATAAAAGAGATTTAAAAAGCTTTGAGTGTACATCCGCAACAGAAGAGCATCCCTGTTTCAAAGGCAGAGAGGAGGTGACACACTTACCGGCGATGATACAGCGCCAGCATCAAAGTTGCATGTGTGCCTGAAATATTTATGCCCAATGTAACATTCATCACAAAAGAGAAAAGAGCTTTATTAGTGCAGCAGCCGAATGATTCCCTGGAATAATGCGAAACGGCACAGCAAGTGATGCAAGTGACAGAACGCCACTGTTTAGTCAACAACACATGAAGGGAGCACAATTAACTCTGTTCTAATTACTGCAACACTGTCAGAAAGCTGCATTAATAACCCATTAACAGACCCGCAGCTCTCCTGTGGATGTACAAGAAAAGGTTACACTTCATTTTAAGGTGTCATTGTTACAGTGTAATTATACATTTAAATACAGAGTGATATTGAGTAACTACATGTACTTACTATAGGGTTAGGGTTTGGTTGAGGGCTATTTGCATGCTATTTACTGTTATTACTACGGTAAGTACATGTAACATATGTAACAAAGACACTGTAAAATAAAGTGTTACCCAAGAAAACAGTCCAGTCACGTGGGAAGAGCAGGACCACACATTCACTACATTCAGCCAAGCAGATGTTGCAGATGTTGCAGATGCTGAAGGTAAAAGGCCTTTTTAAGGATGCTGAGATGAATAAATCTCGTTACGTCATCCTGAGCGTTCTAGCGCCCCCTGGGACTGGCATTTGATCACATCTGGGGCCAGTCCTCGGCCTTTCCAGGGACCGGCTATCGGATTGGATCAAATCTTGAAAATGGGTTGTTCAAAAAGGATTTGGAAATCCAATCTTGGTTTTGATCTGGATTAAACCATCAGTTTTGTTTGTGCTCTTTAAAGCTTATTAGTAAGATTGGGGTTCCTTTGATCCAAAGAAAATCAGGATTAGCTTGATCCCGGCAGAAGGGTGGATTTCAGGGACAGAAAATGTAATACTTTAAAACTGGTCAAAAAATACAACATTTATATCATGTAATACACACATTTATATTTTGCTCTTGATTAGTTGAACTGCTAAAATAATCAAGTAGAAGTAGACATTAGTACAGTTTCAGTACAGTAAAGTGCAATTGACAACATGGATAAATCCCAGAAATAGCTGTCAAACAAAAATAATATACGCCTATTTCATTTTCAGTGTTTTTTATCACTGCATATACACATTAATGGCACACTCATCAGAGATGAACCTGTCAAAAGTAGTTTCTGACAATTGCATCACTTATTGCGTGTATATTTGTTAGTTTTCGTTGTGGGTAAAAAAAAAAAAAAAAATTTATACAGCATTCTCTTGCAAAGGTTTTGCGTTCCCCCAATAAACTTTGCATTCACTCTCAAAACTTGAGTTCGTCGCTAATTAAAGCAGTTATTTGGGGGAACGTAAAACTTTTGTGAGAGCGCGCAAAAGCATTAAAACATATAATTCTTCTCCCATTTCATATTTTTCCATCAGCTTTAGTGCCTCCGTCGGCGTCGGATTGTTTAAAGGACATTGGAAATGTTAAGGAATGTTAGTTTGTTCATGCTGTTTTCTTTCTCTTCCAAAAAAAAAAAAAAAGCTTAAAGAGACCCACACTGACTCTTTACCTGTAGTTCATTTATCTTATATTTAGAGCACTGGTAATCCAGATTTGGTAATCTGAAAAATGGTGATACAATCATATTTAGCTTTGAAAATATGCACAGCTCAAACTTGATCCTGGATAGCAAAACATGGGATTTCCAAATCTAGATAATTCTGATCCAGATTAGACTTTTTGAACAACTGGGTCTTGGTGTTCATTTTTCTGTACTTGTCAATAACTCTGATATTGCGTTCATGAAATATAGATTGAGTAGTCAATACGGGTCATGCCTGATAATTTCAGTGACCCAAAAAAGTTGTGCACTCTAATATTTCATTGGATGACCTTTAGCTTTGATTACTCTGCGCATTCATTGTGGAGTCGCTTCGACAACCTCATGCAAAGTCACAACATTTATTTCCATCAAGAGTTGCATTCAAGATTATGTATTGAATATAGTGGGGGAGTCAAATATAGTCTGAAGGTCCTTCCACGCCAAGGACGATAACTATAATGATAAAGATATATAGATTCAAAAGAATATACATAATTAAAAGAATAGCAGAGTCCACACCTCGCCTATACCTATAACAGCACAAGGGATCGATATAGTTGGAGTCACTATTATAACTTTTATTTTTCAGCTGATGAACGATAAAAACATTGACCAATCAGAATTCATCCTGCTTTAAAGAGCTCTAGCATTTAAAGCGGCAGATGACAAAACAGAACGATATGGTGCGTTGGTTAGGACGCTTATATAGTTATGAAGGGGCGTTACTCCATACTAAAGACTTTCAATGGGGTTAAAGTCAGGACTCAGTGTGAAAATGATTCCTTGTGCTCACTCTATCACAATATAAGCCTGATGAATCTAGGCATTGTCATCCAAGAATATGGCCATGGGATACGTCTTTCAACATGGTTACACACTGCATCAGATAGGGTTAAATTCCCCCTGTAGTCAATCATGTTATTGATCATCAAAATGACATATTTAAATGTTTTTTTATTTAAAATGGCTTTGAATATCTTGAATGTAACTCGACACCCTTGCCTCATTTAGTATGCGCGGTTCTATGAATATGCAAATGAGCCCCGCCTCCACTCACTCACTCAGCTCAGAGATCCACTGGTTGACGATCACACGTTGATCTGATTGGTTACAAGGTAGTTTGTGACGTCAGAAACACCAGCGATTTCAAAGCGTGTTTTTGAGACTGTCTTTGGTTCACTGCAGTTTTAAGGAGGAAATACTCAGAAATGCTGTCGACTTATGAATTTACACATGCTTTGTCTTAAAAACATCACATAGACATATAAACAACATTAAGAACATTATTTTCACCACAGCGGGAGTTTGAATTGATGTCAAATTTATAAAATGCCACAAACTTCATCCTAACCTTCCGCTTGGCAGCAGCAAATCATCTTTACAGTAAGAGGCATTACAGTAAACTAAATGATCGCTCTGGTCACGTGCCAGTGATCATCTCTTCAACGCCCTGATGTCTGCAAAAGATGTATTACTTGCTTTATTTAGTGCCATCTTGTGGCCAATATTCATCTGGTGGAAAACACGGCACATCACAGATCTCGCATGTCGGATGTCTTAACTCTCACACGGCACTGCTCTCTTGACAAGCTCAAAGAAAGGAAATTTCCAAAAGAACAAGGGTTTAATGTGCTTATCATCCATAAAACTTCCACAGATCAAGGCTCTTCTGTTAGTCAACAGCTGCTCAAAGTGCACGAGTTAAATCCTTTGATATGCTCTTTGAGTCGAACAGAAGTTACAAGAGGAAGCCTTGCTAATGAGAAAAACCTGACAATCCTGTCCTCGAGATCACTCGACGAGGCTTTTTTCTTAAACTCTCAGCATTTGCCCTAAACTTTCCTGAGGAAGTTTCTCGCAGGTTTCCTACTCTTCTGAAGGGCTGATCTGACAACGCCACAACACTGATTGCTGCAAACTCTAGATATGAAAGACTGCGCTATTAAAGCAGCCTGAATACTGGAAGTAAATGATATAGGCAACTTGGCAATAGAGAAGGTCAGAGACATTAGGTCGGGTGTGTAATGTAAGTTGAAGCGGATAAACGGTGGTGTGATGGTTGCCCTCACTTA